>NC_085975.1:16646606-16946606 GCF_910591565.1 Cydia splendana | reverse complement strand
AAATAAGTGGATTCGTAGTGAGAATCGGAAAAATCCTTACAATAATACATTGTGTATTAAGGGCGGTAAACAAGAATTTACGGACGAGTGTGAATTAAAGCCCGAAGCCGAAGGCGAGGGCTTAATGAACACGAGTTTGTAATTCCTGTATCGCCCGTGGCACGCACGATGTTTTTCATTACACTTGTGAGGAAAAGGAAAATAAATAACACTTCTGCCACTCCAAACCCAAAATGGCTAAAGCGCTACCTAACTATATACATAGTACGTTAACTCAAATAAAAAACCGGACAAGTGCGAGTCGGACTCACCCACCGAGGGTTCCGTAACGTCATCATCATCATCATTCATCATTTCAGCCTATATACGTCCCACTGCTGGGCACAGGCCTCCTTTCATGCGCGAGAGGGCTTGGGCTATAGTCCCCACGCTTGCCCAATGCGGATTGGGGACTTCACATACACCTTTGAATTTCTTCGCAGATGTATGCAGGTTTCCTCACGATGTTTTCCTTCACCGAAAAGCTAGTGGTAAATATCAAATGATATTTCGTACATAAGTTCTGAAAAACTCATTGGTACGAGCCAGGATTTGAACCCGCGACCTCCGAATTGAAAGTCGGACGTCATATCCACTCGGCCACCACCGCTTTCCGTAAGGTATGTTGGGATAATACCGGACGAATTTGGGACTAATTGGGAGACCTCGCGAAATAAATTTTTTCTCTATTTCAGTACAGTCAACTTCTAGAAATGTGGTGGAAATCGTTAAATAATAACCGTAGTTTAGGCCTGAATATTGGCAACCTTCAATGTTCAACGGTTTCAGTTTTATACGAGTGTAAAGAAGAGACATATTTTTTTTCGAGGGTAACGATGAATTTGTCATCACGGGGTAACATCGGAAAGCGAAAAAAAAAACCGCTTCTAATGCTCAGATAATAAGGTATCCAAAAGAGTATATTCGATGTTTAACCTCCTCCAACGTATATAAATTTCAGCCACGAATAACTAGAAACTTAAAAGTTCTCATCAAATGTTTAATTTTTTGTGTTTTTGCATCCGATCTTGACCCATATACGAAAATTTGGTAAATCTGTGGCTCTCAAAGTGTTATATGTCAATAGAAACAATTTCCTGGGTAATACATTCATACATAATATAGCTACGTACAGTCACCTGCAATATTATATTACACAACGAAGGCCGCAAAAATATCTGCCACGATCTTATTTGTAGAGCCATAAGAGTGTGTCACATATTTTTGCGGCCTTCGAAGAGTAACATATTATTGCAGGTGACTGTACACTGCTAAAATTCTTCCTTTTGAATTACCGTCCTCAAATAAAAATAAAGGAATGAAATAATTACGATAAAAACAGAGTTATTCATCATCATCATCATCTCAGCCATAAGACGTCCACTGCTGAACATAGGCCTCCCCCTTGGACCTCCATACGTGCCGGTTGGAAGCGACCCGCATCCAGCGTCTTCCGGCGACCTTAACAAGATCGTCTGTCCATCTTGTGGGTGGACGTCCTACGCTGCGCTTGCTAGTCCGTGGTCTCCACTCGAGCACTTTTCGATCACTTTTTTTTTTGCGGGGATCTTTCTCTTTTACTCCAATGAAGGCGTAATTAGAGTGACAGAGAAAAATGCCCGCAATTTGCGAACTTCGATTTTCGCGGTTATAGCCCTGTACCCTCACCATAAGTTTTACGCGGCCATAAACACTAGCGACTGCGTCAACTCAAACGCATTGCATCTCGCTTGCACCAATGTAATTACGAGGGAGAAGCATTGTGAGTTATTGCAGTCATAAAAATTTTAAGTTTGACACTTCAATATTAGTGAAAATTTTCCAAAATTCAAAGCACCTTTTGCGCTTGCGCCTATATGTATACGAGTATGTGCTTGTTAAAAAGTTGAGCTGTGTAATTCCAATACCAAGCTATAGCGAGGCGAAGCTTAACCTAACCAATAGGGAATATTACGCAAAACTCTGCGTAGAGGGCGTCACTAGGCCAATACATGGCCTACCGTGAAACACAACAATCGAAAGTTCGGTTTCTGTCTCTCTATCACTGTTGCCTATTTATTTTGATCGATAGAGAGGCAGATAAAGAAATTTCGATTTTCGCCTTTCGCGGTAGGCCACATGTAAACAAACCGCCTTAATGCAACAATGTCATAGTGAAAACTTGTCAAAAAACTGTTTAAGCCCTAGTATGTATAAGTTACTCTATAATTTACTAAACAAATTAGTGCTGCACTCTGGCGGCAGAACATTGCAGTAATATTGCCTATTGATACATATAAGGCAGGCTGGAGTCTCGTTTCTGTACCCTCACCATGAGTTTTACGCGGCCATAAACACTAGCGACTGCGTCAACTCAAACGCATTGCATCTCGCTTGCACCAATGTAAGTACGAGAGAGAAGCATTGTGAGTTTCTTTACGCAGTCACTAGCGAATATGTCAGTGTCAAACTAGTGGTAAACTGTTCGAGTCAGCGATTTTGATACTGAACGTCGCAGTGAACTCGACAGAAAGCGAGAAAAGCTTAAAGGCTCAATTTGCCATGTGGATACCAATTAGTGACCAAAAAATCACTCTGTACAGCCATCAGATATAAAGGGGCGGACAAGATGTTCACAAATATCTGAACAAAGCCTCTATTATCAAGAGGTTAAAGTGCTTGTAATTCTGAAGTCATGTGACGAGAAAGGTATTACGAATGAATGTGGAGGGAATTACGAGGAAAGCAAAACCGAGAAAAAGGTGGATGGACTACATATGTGAGAGACGATATGAAACGAACGCAAGTGAATGATGAGATGACGGGCGACAGAGAGATGTGGAAGAGAAAGACATGCTGCGCCGACCCCGTTTGAATGGAACAAAGGCAAGAGAATGATGCAAGTGCTTGTTCTGATATTTTTGAGTACCTTGGGCGCTCAGATATATTTAGTGACTGTATTTATAGACCACTTTATACTGGCGGTGAAGCCGACTCATCGGCGCTCGCGCATGAATAACGCGGCCTGCATAGAAATCGTTTGAACTTAAGTGAACCATGAAGCTGGTTCGGGCATTTAATGATCGCCTAACGTCGTGGAAGAGTATAATTTGACAAAAGCCAAGGCTGGCAGGTAAAAAATAAAAAGTGCTCTAAACCACAGAATAAATAATAGTACTACCGTACAGAAAGGACACTTCCTACAAAACCGAAGTTTGACAGCGATTCAGGGACGAATCATGCTATCCCGTTGTAATGTATGCCACTAAGTATCCCTTTCGGGTATTTAAGGTTGTCAAAATTCAATAAATTATCTTCTCTGTGGTCGTGCACGCAAAAGGACGTCAAGTGGTGCCAACTCTAATAATTGCTCGGAGCAATGCTGAGCCGAACGGAGCCGATTTTGCCCGAAGTCAGGAGTGTCTCCCCACTGTCTAAACTATACTGGGAATCCTTGTGAATGCTTTCAAAAGGGTTGGTAAGCGAGTGCGTTTTTAGCCGCCTTTATACACGGCCTGTTTCGAACCTTCATCAGGCAGATCGTGAAATTCCTAGGCATATCGTGAAACGTGAATATCTTTGTGTCGTTTCCTGAGTCGACGAAGCCCCTATTTCAGGACAGTGAACAGTTTACCTAACGAACCTATTCTGCCTATATAATATTATGTATATTGGTGTAATGTAACTACCGTCAAAACATTCCGATCTGCCTGATGTTACGATCGGCCGCCGACATATACACATAATGTTATTGTTAACACTGAAATGAGGCACTTTTCCAATACCGGGCAACCTAAACAATTCAAGTATTTCGCGCAAAATCGCACACAAATTCAATACCCCCGTCAACGGTCGTGTAACGGTCATTTATTCCTATTCCATAATAAAATTGTGCCCACTGATCTGAAAGCGAAAAATAAAAGAATAGCCGGAAAAAATATGCGAAGACCGGGCGCGGAACGGCCAGTGCCGTCGCCCCGGGAATAATCTCATGTTGGGAATATTATCGGAAATTTAACTAAGAATTGTAAATTACCTCGCATTAACGTATTTATAGGATCCTAAAGTTATCTACTTTCTTTCTGGCACGGTCCAGACCGAAAAGGAGATGGCGGGACGACTTGGACACATTTTATCCGGATGGAGTGGAGGAAAGGAGGGGGGGAGGGCTTTGTCCAGCAGTGGGAAACCAAAGTAGTAGGCTAACTAAAACAAAAAAATAGGAAAACTTGGGAACTTTCCACTTAATGTATTTTTATAACAAAACGGAAAATTTTTCACCACAACGATTTTTAGCATCTTCAAGAGTTAAAAAGTTTAAAGTTAGTAGTAATTAATTTGATTTGTTCCCTAGTTTGATCATCAAATAGGTTTAGAAGAAATATCTAAACAACTTGTTACTTTTTTTTTTTGCACCTGTACAAGCTAACATGCCAGTCAAGCTTCAAGATTTCTGCCAGGTGGAACCATATTCAGTAGATAATCTTTAATATGCAATTATCTGTAACTTGGAAATCATTCCATGAAGAAAAATTGTTTTGCTTTAAAGCGTGTCTAGAACGGTTAGCTTTGTAACGATATGTGTCGAAGTCTAGTCAAAGGTCCCACTTTGTCGCTTACCATAAGGACGAGATTTGCTTGTATTTTTATACGAATAACCTGTCAAAGCGTCCTTATTACAAGCGACAAAGTGAAAAGTTTTGCCGGCCGCGGACACAATAATATTATAACCGCTTATTGACTACTATTACTTTCAGTGTTTTTTGCTTTGTATCTTTTTATTCTTCTTCTTCTCGTGTCTATAGTCAGACTGTGGGACCAGAAGGTAGCGACATTCATCGCACTACATTTTTTTCTATCTTTTTATTGAGGTACAATTTATGTTAGGTATTTAGGTATTATAATATTCCCAGGATCGATCAATATTCCCAAAGCACACCACTATGCACAGCCGGCGGGAATTTGCACAAAATGTCCTAAAGATTTCTTCGCAAGGCCTCAGTAATAGGTTTTTCCGTCAAATAAAAAGTGTCACCTCTCTTTGTTGGTAAGATTTTTCGTTCATTTTCGCCGGAATCGGTTTTTGTCGTGATAAATTGGAATTTAAGGATTAAGTTGCTCTCGAGGCTTGGAATTTCACGCTGATATTTTAATAGCGGATAATACGATTAGAAGTCTAGTACGAAATCTCATTTTTCGAATGATTTCAAAGGACGGAGAATTTCAGTATTAAACTTGATCTGGCCTGTATTAAAAACTGGCCAAAGGCGTGTCGGCTTACTAATGTGTTGCAGAAAGTTGTTTACTAGAATTTTGTATTTAAAATATTTAACTTTAGGTATTAACCAAAAAAACATACCATCAGATCCACAGCGCAGGCTTGTGTTTTATATTAATTTTATATTGCATAATGTTACTTGGTAGAATATCATTTGCCAGAAATATTTTTGGCTTACTGCTTGTCGCATAATATGTATTACTTCGCAGAATTTCTTTTCGCATAATATTATTTGGCAGAAAACCCTAACCCACTTAGAACATTCTGCCAAATGAATATTATGCGAAATTGAATTGAATTGAATGTTTCTTTATTCAGGCAGTAGACCAATTACATAATTTTAAAATACAATAAGTTTAAAAAACGATAAAAAAGAAAAACAGTAAAAATTAAGATGAATTAACTAATATATATTTATACGAAAGTATCATTCGACTAAAAGTGTTTCTGCAATACGTGTTATGCGAAGTGTATTTGACAAATAATATTCTGGCAGATGAGGGTAACCCGCATTGTACATGTGAAATTGCACCTATGTGTAACCTCGTGCTCTTTGTAAACGCTTCATATTGCGGTGTCTGTGTTGTCTGTGATATGTATATGTATATCTGACGGGTCTTCAATAAGCGTGTAGTCAGCGATAAGCTTCATGCCTTATTGGGTCCCGATATCCGCTCCTAAGCCCTATTCACACGCTTGCGATAAGCCAGCATAATGTGCCATGATGCTATCCGTACATTTAACTGACGAAACTCTTATCACATAGACATAAGATCTACTTCTGGTCAGTTCAGAGCGTTGTTGTTAGAGAAAGTACACGTGTTTATACTTACCGAAATACCAACTCAGGTCATAATGCCATCTCTTTCAGTTTTGCTTGGTCTTAACAAGGGTAAAGATGATAGCATTATGATCTCAGTCGCCAGTTGGTATTGCGGTAAGTATAGTGTGACGTCATGTGCATAGATCCTGTAGACTCCGTTTTTGAAGAACCCCTTTCAGAAAACCTCGGTAGCACATTCCGCAGTCGGAGAATCCGCGCGAGATAAGATCGGGGGGCACGGCAGTGCCCCCGCCAAGTCGAGCGCGAAGCAAACACTGCCGTACCATCCTTTACTGGAACCATTTCGCCGCATTTTCAGGTCCCTATTTGAGACCCTCTGGATAAGACCAGAACGCAGAAATTTTCGTCATCCAGTAAGCTATAATCACATACTTAAAATCCAAAATTTCAAGTCTGTAGGTCATTTAGTTCCGAAGTTAAGCGAAAGCAAAGTTTCGCATTTATGACACACACTCACTCACTTATGATCATCAGAATAGAACTAGTACTTCCCATAAACTCAGAGAGCTGAAATTTGGTACAGAGTTAGTGTTTAATGGCCACATAAAGGGAAAACTATAAAAACTAGGCTAATCGAAGATCTGGAGTACCTGGTGACCCTGATTAGAAAACACAAGAGCCCAACCAAACTATTGGAGATCGACATACCGCCTTTACAAAAAATAATCAAATTGGTGGGCCGCTTCATTTGATGTCAACAATCGAAGGTCTGAAGTATCTGATGAAGAACCCTCAGTTGGTCTCAGCTGTATTAAGGCTCCGTCAGACATAGGTGTTTTGCTTGGTGCAACATATGTACACACTGTTTTGGTCATCCGACACGCCTTGATGAGCCTTTGGGAAAGTAGTACCCAAGATGGAGCTGATGCTGAACCCTGGCTGTACCTAGTGGAACTCAGGCTTGGTGCAACATATGCACACACTGTTTTGGTCATCCGACACGCCTTGATGAGCCTTTGGGAGAGTAGTACCCAAGATGGAGCTGATGCTGAACCCTGGATGTACCTAGTAGAACTCAGGTTTAGTGCAACATACGCCCACGCTATTTTGGTCATCCGTTACATCTTGATGAGCACTTGGGAATGCAGTACCCAAGATAGAGCTGATGCTGAACCCTGGCTGTACCTACTGGAACTCAGGTATGGTGCAACATAGGTCCACGCTATTTTGGTCATCCGTCACATCTTGATGAGCACTTGGGAGAGCAGTACCTGAAATAGAGCTGTTGCTGAACGCTAGCTGTACCTAGTGGAACTCAGGTTTGGTGCAACATAGGCCAACGCTATTTTGGTCATCCGTCACATCTTGATGAGCACTTGGGAGAGCAGTACTCAAGATACAGCTAATGCTGAACCCTAGCTGTACCTACTGGAACTTAGGTTTGGTGTAACATAGGCCAACGCTAGTTTGGTCATCCATCACATCTTAATGAGCACTTGGGAGAGCAGTACCTGAAATAGAGCTGATGGTGAACCCTGGCTGTACCTAGTGGAACTTAGGTTTGGTGCAACATAGCCCCACGCTATTTTGGCCATCCGTTACATCTTGATGACCGCCTAGTGGAACTCTGCAACAGGCACACGACGACAAGTCGGTTAACCAAAACAAAGTGTGCCTATGTTGCACCAAACCTGAGTTCCACTAGGTACAGCCAGGGTTCAGCATCAGCTCTATCTTGGGTACTGCTCTCCCAAGTGCTCATCAAGATGTGACGGATGACCAAAATAGCGTGGGCTTATGTTGTACCAAACCTGAGCTTCACTAGGTACAGCCAGGGTTCAGCATCAGCTCTGTCTAAGGTACTGCTCTCCCAAGTGCTCATCAAGATGTGACGGATGACCAAAATAGCGTGGGCTTATGTTGCACCAAACCTGAGTTCCACTAGGTACAACCAGGGTTCAGCATCAGCTCAGATCAATGTATACTAAAACCTTTACCAGAATGTAACAAACACTTTTCTGAAAACCGCATCAAAATCGGTTCAGCCAAACGCGAGATAATCGCGAACAAACATACATACGGGTCAAACTGCGAACCTTTATTTTAAGGCGGTTAAAAATACATCAACTTTGACATTTTTGGCAGTAATGCCGTCGGCAGCTATACTGCAGCAGGATTGCAGCATGCACTACTGCCGACTGAATTACTGAGGTAAATATCAAAAATTCGGTCAGCATCATCGTATTTGACATTTGCTGCAGTAATGCAGTCGGCAGTATTGTCGCAATATACTGCTGCAGGCTACAAAACGCTCGTGAAACTATTCAACGTCCATGATCATGCTTTCCAACGTCCAACGTTCAGTAATCGAGTGACCGCTCGCAACACGCGCTGTGTTGTGTGTGACTGCGCGGGCGTGATCAAAGCGAGTCGCGCGCGCAGCGCGCCGGCGGGCCGCTGCGTCCAAGCGCAGATCGCGAGCGCCACGCGCTCGCGTCACGCTCGCATCGTGCCCCGCTCACGCCGCGCTTTGAAAACGCTCATGTGTGACGGAGCCTTTAGAGATATGGTAATAAACAAACTACTCCTAAAAAGAAAAAAAATGTGTAAAATAAGAAAATCTAATAAAATAAATCAATATGCCCACGTTTCTACAAAAAGAAGTGAAATCCCACCAAAAACATTCTGTAAAAAACTAGCCAAGTCTCGATGGAGCTGCTTGTTTATCTCTAAAAAGTAATGAAATCTAGACAAAGTCGTGCCAAGTCTAAGGTTCCTTACTGCGATTTCTTTATTATTATAGTTAATGTTGTGTGACTTGGCCGTTGAAGGGTACACAAGGGTACAAAACCAGGTGCTCCATGACACCAAACATAGAGTATAAAAAAATATTTCCAGTACAGACCGACTTCTAATCATTGATAGAAGTCCGTCTGTACGTCTATTTTATGTTAGATCGATGGTCGATTTGACGCTTCAAAAAGAAGTGTTTGTTTCAGGCTCGCCTATACATAAGTATTGTTGAAATACGCAGCTTTATCAAGCCTACAATTGACTGGTTATTGAATCAACGTTTTCCAAGTGGCAATTTTCCATCGTCAATGGGTAGCGGTTCTGGCGACAGATTGGTGCAATGGTGTCATGGAGCACCTGGTTTTGTACGCTTGTGTACCCTTCAACGGCCAAGTCACACAACATTAACTATAATAATAATAAAGAAATCGCAGTAAGGAACCTTAGACTTGGCACGACTTTGTCTAGATTTCATTACTTTTTAGAGATAAACAAGCAGCTCCATCGAGACTTGGCTAGTTTTTTACAGAATGTTTTTGGTGGGATAATATTAATAGGTATAGTTTTCATTTTTTATCGTAGGACGTACCACATTATTACAATCAATAAATTGTAAATACAATGTCAATCACAATGAAAAAATGCAGATGTCGCAAGTGACGTTGTCACAGTTTTTGCAATGACTAAATTCGCGTTTGATTGGCGGAAGATCAGCTGGCGGAATTGGTAACGCATTGGACCGGCAATCCAAGGATGTGGGTTCGAGTCCCACGTTGGCCAGAATTGATCATCGTTTTTTTTTATAGTGTGATTGACATATGTATTTACAATTTATAGATTATAAGATAATATTTACTGTCAAATCATTTAGGTTCTAGGTTGTGAGGATGAACATCCTGCCGGCGGCGGCTTCTGATAGTATAAAATATTTTACTTAATACAAAAATATTTTATTTTTATACACCCACAAACAAAAAGGTTTATGAATATTTAATACGTTTTTGGAAACCTCATATTTTGAATATAAAATAATAATTATGATGAATATGAAATATGCGAAAGCAAATATATTCATGTTTTCAGCTTTTATTTTTTACCATTGCGTTAAAAATAAATGCAAATTATTTATTAATGACTGAAAATGAAATAGCTTTCAAATAATTGAAATGATGAAATCAGCGAATAAATGGAAATTTGGCTATTCAACAAATTATAAATTAATATGAATAAATATACGCCTACTATTCTTAAAACTTACAAGCTTCAGTTAGTTATTTGTTTTATCCCTTTATAGGGTTCCGTACCTCGAAAGGGGAAAAAACGGAACATTTATAGGATGACTTTGTTGTCTGTCCGTCCGTCCGTCTGTCTGTCAAGACCCTTTATTTATGAATACTTACGTGAAAATGACAGATAAAGACAAACGATTAATAGCAAATTGAGACTTGTAGCATGTATATAAATAAATAATGCTATAACTAAATAACTATCTTCTTAACCCTTAAACAGGCCTGACGCATTTTTCACTTTTGGTTAGTGATTTCGGTAGATAATAACGTTAAAAGAAAACTAATTTCTTGTTTTTTTTTTTTAGTTTCAATATTTCAATAAAAAAACCCTGTGGTTTTTATATGTCCACTGCCCGTTACGGACGGTGGCATGTGATACATATACAGCCACTGCACTGCTAGCCATACAGAGTAGTTTTAAGGGTTAGTCGCTTCTTTACATATTAATCGATGAAATAATAACGTAAAATAATCAACGTAAATAAGAAAATACTGCCATTTATCCGTGTTTACATTAGTAAACAGCAACATAAGGTCTAAAAGTAATAGTTACTAAAAAATAAATACCTGTTTAAAATAGTGAATATTGTACTAGAAGGGTTAATTAATAGTAATAGTCTTACCTTTAAATATCATGTAAACTCCCCGCAGGGCAGTGGTCACGTATAGACCACTTGTATGTGCCCCAAACGAACAGAGGTTACATATGGACCACAAACTTTAAGAGCAAATATTTTACTAAAAAACAAAAACTGTGATAATTTATGATATTCATTATCTAATATTCAACCAAAAAATACAACACAAAGCACTTTCTGTATTTTTTATCGGCATAACACACATTTATATCGGGAGGAACGTACAAAAACGGCCATTTATTGTCGATTTAAACTTGACAACTAAAATGTCAAAGAAATTTGTTTTGATACCTCCCATTTTTTTGCGTTCGGAAATCACCCACTTTATAAACTTTACGGTAATGACATTTTGTGATCGCTGTCTTTTCTCTGCTCGTCAAAAAAAATCATTTGCTATGTGGTAGCTATAGATACACTACCTGTTTAAGGGTTAAAAAAACTGCAAATAAACAGTTTAAATTGAACATTAACATTACATTAAGATTCATAAATGAACAAAATATTATGTCAAATGCAATTGAAAAGAAAAATCTAAAATATAGAAAACTAAATCTTGAAAATGTCCAACTGATAACATTTTCAATTCTAGTTCTGTTATAAACTAGCGTTTTCCCATTGCTAACGCGAGTAAGGGCGGTTTGAGATATTAAGCGAGCCCAGGAGCACGATTCTGATTTGTTAATTGGTTGTGGTTTTGATATTATTTCAATCTGGTCAACATACCTAATATTCTGAACAGCTTACCCGAACAAGTAGGTAGAACCTATAGAAAAATGTGCCATTTTCAACCAAATGGGTACCTACGTATTATCTGTCAATCTGGCGCTGTTTTCATATAACTTCAATTTGAAATCAACCTTATCGACAACCGACAATGTGGTACCTTATGGTTGAAAACGTCACAAATATCCTGATAAAGTAAAGAGTAAGTACTCTCACGAAAACACTGATTAATATGAATTAATGTATTTCATAACTAATGTTAGAATAATATGTAAAGTAGGTAAGCACTAACTAACCTAAAACAATACAATACCTATATAAACAAGGCTAAAAACTTAGGGATAATCTTCAAATATTTATAGAGATTCTAACTGAGTGACCTGAGTGTTGTGATTAACTGGAAGGACCCCTGAACGCATTTACCAGAATGACCTCCAACCACGGAAAATGGCGAGAAATCGTACTGCAAGAAACATCTGTGCCTGATGTCAGCAGTTGACCACGACAAAAAAAAAACACAAACAAACACAAAGACACAACAAACAAAGACAAAGAGAATATCGGCAAAGACGAAGAGAGAGAAAGAACTGAGTTCTGAGTGTATCTCTAACATTGAACTGAAATAAGCATGATTTCAATAACAAATCAAATTTATCCAGAATCAGCCAGTTCACTCCCTCTCGCTAAGCAAACGCATCGACTGCCCCCGTATGTTGGCAATCGCGTCGGCGCTCGGTCAAATTTATTCGACGTGCGAAATATGGTTCGGATGTAGAAGGCGACGGCAAATTCAAGAATGCTGGGGAATTCGTAAGAAATGTTGCAGGACGTTGACTTTCAGTACATATTTGTTAGGCTTTCAACCAAAAGGGTACGTATTGTCGGTTGTCAAGAAAGCGCTATTTCCATGAAGCTACAATTTAAAATAAACCTTATCAACAACCGACAATGTGGTATCTTTTAGTCGAAAACGTCACATATTTGTTCGGTTTTCAGTGTCAAAAGCTGTATTTTGTATTCCGTGTTCGTAGCAACCGAGTCCCAGGGGATTGAGTTTAGTAGAAGTTTTGTAACTCTCACTGCGTCTGATTCCGTTGGGAGATTCCTGGCTTGACTGACGAAGCAAGGGGTTTTATTTTAGAGTACAATACTTGGTGTAGGTTATGTGATTGTTTTATTTCCATGCAATGTTTTTGGTTTACCAGTAGCTGACACAACTTTTTATAACTCTTCAAATGTACAGTCGACGTCAAAGATATGTTTACACTTTTGCACCTTACTCCTTTGTAATAAGGCGAAAAGTGTAAACATATATTTGACGTCGACTGTACTTATTTTCTGGATAAAGAGAACTTTCCAGGTTATTTTTAAAAATCTTAATTTCTCATACCTATGTGTTTACAAAAATGTGTATTTAATACGACAGCTAAAGTTACCTCTAATAAGCTTTTTTTAGTTAAATGTGTATTCAATACGGTACACTAACGTTACCTACGCGTTTCATTTCCATAAATTATTATTATCGGAAACTTTCGTATTTGTCATGCTACTTCAGTCAACCTCAGTACCTACTTTTTGTACCGACACCTGTAGGGCTAAGATGGTCGGCTATTTATCATTTGTCACCATGCTTGTCATGTTCTAACAAATATGTAAGTGCGAAAGTGACGCATGACATGACAGGTGATAAAAATGCGACCATGATACCGCTTTTGACTGAAATTATCAAGACACGTTCGTACGTTTCCGTGAAAATACGATGGAAAATAATTATGCACTACATCTGTAATATATTGGTAAGTATTTTTTTTAATCTGTCGAACATATACCTATATTATATCAATATTTTGGTCAGGAAATAACAAAAATATATTAAAAAGGAATGTAATATTTCAACGGCGACCGCGGCACCGCAGTTCCATAATTTAAATAACTTTTCCAATATTCCGGTTTGGTAACCAATTCTTTCTTCAAGTTTTGTGAAGAAAAATGCAAAGTTAAAATTATTGTACAGTATCTACAGACAATAATTATTAAAGTTGGATGGGGAATAATTTATTCCATTAATATAAACTGTGTTCGGTAATGAAAGACTCTTGATTATAATTGAACTATTATTACTACGTATAGAACTGGCACAGAGAACCAGTATTTTGCGCCATGAGTTGATGTTGTTTTGACATCAAACCTTAAAAAGCGGAGCGTGAATATCGCGACCTAAACGCGTAAGCGCCATGAATTTTACGGCGCTTACGATGTTTTGGTCACGTGGTAAGGGTGCGGTTGCGATAATTTCATTGTTTGGTACCTATGGCTTCTCTAAAATAATAATAACTCAATATTGATTCAGGGTGAAATGTATAGTGCTCGCGGAAGCTATTATTACGTGGTTTACCAACACAGTACAAAATAGGTACAAAATTATACAACTTCTGAAGCATTTTAGCAGAAATATTGCCTAACTTTAAAATAGAATTTCCGTCGAAGCGAAATCTAAATGTCTTCTTGTTACAGATATCTTCAAGTGGTTGGAGAACTAATAAATAAGGTAAGCTAATGCTATATTACGAATATCTCTAATTTTTAGACGCAAAGCAACAAACATGGCAAAATTACCGAGTTTTGTTACTTTATAAACTACAAAGTTTAATAAAATATTCAATTCCAAACTTTATTGCACATTAATATGCGAGGGCGAGCGAGATGCATATAAAGAAGTTACGCACACGCTAGCGAATATGTCAGTGTCAAACTCGCTATATATAAGAGTTCGAAGCTGCCAAGAAACCTTGTTGAAGTCTACTTTTAGTAGGTAGTGCTTTGAAATGAAGACCTAGGCTCTCCGAAAAATGCCGCGCGGCAGACAAACATTCAGGAGACCAAACACAGTAAAATTAATTTATTAAATTACATTACAACATTAAAAGTTATTTATTTCATCCAAGTTATATTGTACCTAATTCCAAAAATATAATCAACTACTATACTTTAACTGTACTATACTTTTCGGTACCCCTAATGTAAATTTCATTCGATAGCGTGACGAACGTACGCGTTTGCGTTAAAGTGTAATTTTGT
This sequence comes from Cydia splendana, assembly GCF_910591565.1. Lineage (NCBI taxonomy): Eukaryota > Metazoa > Arthropoda > Insecta > Lepidoptera > Tortricidae > Cydia > Cydia splendana. Next base: position 16,932,005 of record NC_085975.1, on the reverse strand, counting down.
ATGGGATTTTGAGTGTCCAAAATGTCCCGCTTGGTGCGCTGTTTCCCTACAACAATAGACATAACGCAAACGCGAACGCTCGTCACGATATCGAATTAAATGTACAATAGGGGTTCTAATACTCAACGGGACCGTACGTTGTAATCATAGATGTAAGTAAATTGAGGTAGATATGGTACCAGGCGCACGATCGTGAGCCATTAAATATAGGTTCCGGAACCTATATTTAGTTAGTCGTATGGGTGACGCCAACCTGTCAAGTTCTCAAAATCGTTGGATCAAATTTTAGTTTTGTCAACTATGAACGTCACACGTCTACATAAATAAAAGGTCATTGGTTGTAGTATTTATTTAGGTACATTTATGTAACAACCTTCTTCAAGGTCTAACACACACAACACAATTTCTATTAGCCACCGAAGCGTCATAAAAACCGATGTTTTATTAAATTCCCGATAGAGGGAAACACCCTACTCTCCATTTGTTCTTGTAATGGTATCGTTTCAAGTTAAAGGAATACGCGATACATACATAATTCATTATTACAATACATAATTACAAGAAACAAAATAGATCTTATTTATTTGTATGTTGTTGGAAAATACAGTTGCAAAAATGCAAAAATGCATGCGTAATATACGAAAAATGCCTAAAATTTTGGACTTTTCTTTAGTTTTTGCAGCTTTATTATAAAACTATGAGTTTTGGTGAAAACTTGATATGTAATGTTGAAAGTACAATAAATTTGGAACAATTTAAGTCCATTAACAGCGACGTATGTCAAATAGTTCTTGCGATATGGGGCTTTAATCAAAGGGTATTTTTTTCCTTTAATGACAAAAATCGGCACAACCGCTCATGATATGAGATATATTACAATAAATAAAGTTGGAGCAAAAATTACCTTTCATGTAAGTGCAAGAAAGGGTTTAATAATAATAAGTCCTACAGTTCTCTAGTTATCGTAAAAAATATATATTTTACGTACATCCGAATGTATTTTATTTTCCTTATTTAAATTATGGGTCTAAACCATTATTGGAAGACTACATAGATTTTTGAAAAGTAGGTAGGTATAATCTATTCATTTCTTACACGCTAGTCGCTCATGCCTTGTTCTCAGCTCAAAGGTCAGAGGTCCCGAAGCAAATGGACCTTCAAATCGCACCGGACTTAGGAGCACGATGAAACGGCTCGTCCAATAATGAAGCGCCCTTTCGATCTGCGTTAATCATAGGGGAAGTCCGGGAATGATGAAACGGCTCGTCCAATAATGAAGCGCCCTTTCGATCTGCGTTAATCATAGGGGAAGTCTGGGAATGTTGTGCAGGTGAGAGCGTTGGACCATCTTTCAAGAGTCCTCTTTTAAGAGATATGGGAGCTAAACAAACCCCTTCTTAGATTTGAGAATTTTAGGTGAATATATTCATCGCGCTAACGTGGGCGGCTCCTAAAATTGGTGCGATAAAGACAACTGCAGCTCAGGTGAAAAATCCTGCGTAAAAATCTCAAAAATAAAGGTCGTACTTGATTGTTTCCTCCTCCCAAACTTAACAAATAGTAAATATATTTTGACATTTAAATGGTAATGAAATTATCTGTGTCGGACTGTTTTGCTTCTTGATCTAATTGATATCAGTTTTGAATACCATGCTTTTCTTTGCGGCCTAGTCAATTAGGCCATTTGTGAGAATGTTTAAAGTGCTCTAGCGATAAAAACAAAAAATAATAAAAAATGCACTATAAGTAACAGTATGACAGCTTCTTATTGAGCCCTAACATTAATTATTTTGAGTGTTTCTGTCCTACACAGGCCAGCACTTTAATCTTCAGTTAAGTATGACGGCCTGCTCCTAAAGGTATCATAAATGTTTTGAAGTAAAATACATCACCTGAAAAGCTCTTTTGTTATGAAAACAAAGGCCTTCTAAAAGCAGGGGTGGCCTAAGCTAAAAACCTTTTTTTTTGCACCAGGATACCTATCTTAAATATCGTATATATTCTGGCACACCCAGTCTGTGAGTAGAAAAAGGCGGCAAATGTAAAAATTAGGCGTAAAGGGTATGGTGGAGACGGATCTGCGCGAACTTCGAGTTAACAATTGGCGAGAATCGCACAGGACCGAGAAAAGTAGTACCTATTGTCTTGTGTCGGCGGCCAAGTCTAATTTTGGGTCGCTGAGCCAACGGAGTAAGTAGGCGCAAAGGGTTGTCTTTCCTTAGAAATTATGAATTTCGCGCCTTTTTCTAGTGACTGGGTGTATCTAAGAAAGCAATAATGAAGAATTTCCAGAAAATCGTAGGTAGTTGCAGTACGCGATATCTAATGCGAACGATGACATCGCAATATCTCAATCGCAAATAATTTATTTGTCACTTTAACTATGTGTTAATCGGAGTAAAAGCGAAAGATGCCCGCAATTTGCCAACTTCGGTGTTCGCGGTAGGCACTTAGCAGGCGTATGATGGATGACGTTATCCACGTGATAAAATATCCGACATTTTTTTTAACACCACGCCATTGAAAGTGACAGAATGTTTATCACGCTGTCACGTAGACAAAAGCGACCGATCAATATCTTACAGAATTCAGGAAATTTTACCTAATTTACGATAAGCCGCTGCGAATGAAACTCGCATAAGATAGCGGTCATATGACTCGGATTTGGAGACAAAGACATAAATATTTTATTTGAATTTAGATTAGTTTAGTTCTTCATTTTAGGTATTAATTTTATTATAAAGTAGTTTTATATAAGTATTTCAGATTCATTGTTTGTTGACCTATAAATTTATTTCGATAAAAAAGACATAAATATTAAAACTTAATTCAATCACGAATCTATCACGAATTTATTTTGTTAACCCTTAATCAAACGGAACACTTTTTATGAGATTTATGAAAACGAAGAATGATTTTTAGGTAATTTATTTAATAAAATTAAGTGGGGGGGGGGGGAGGGGGATTTTGCGGTGGGAAATAATTTCCCGTTATCCGTTACGGAATAGCAATTTTTAGATGAAGTGGGAAATAGTTTCCCATTGTCCGATATGGTTACGAACTTTTTACTAGTTAGTAACTGCCCCCGGCTTTGCTTGGAATTCAAGTATGATTTTTAACGTTATCTTCAAAAATCAAAGAAAAAAAAAAGAAAACAAAAAGAAGGCACAGATTTTTTTGTGTAACAGACAAACGGGCATATATTTTTATATATGGAAACAAATTAAAATGTAGGTGGAGAATAAACACTGGGAAATAATTTCCCACTTGATAAAAACCTACCAATTTTTTGTAAATCGTAAATCATATCGTTGTCACAATTCTTTTCAAGCAAAACACAGGGAAAATAAGTCTAGTTTATGATAGTATTCAGTGTATGCACTTACTAGATTTTTTTTCGCACTTAACCTCAAAACACTAATAAAACTGTTGTTATTGCAAAAAAATCACGACAACTGACATTGACTTTGACGTATGGTCACAAATGGCGGCCATTAGAAAAGTGTTGCCATTTTTCATATTCAAAATGTTACTAAGATTTTATATCTGTATGGCTGGTATCGCTGAGTACTGCCATTAAAAAGATAAAAAATATTTCGTAAATTAGAATGAAGTGGGAAATAATTTCCCGTTATTTGATTAAGGGTTAACTTTATTTCCGCGGTTTCGACGCAGATTACACTGGTCGTAGTCGCAAATAACTGGGGACCCTAGGACCTACCGCACAAATAATAATATGCATTTATCTCATTCGTTTTTTAGTCTTATAAAAGAGCCTTTACGAAAATATTTTCCCCATGCTTATTCTTAAATACGGAATCTATCACAACTTCGTAAAATATGTTTTCGAAGTATATCAAGTACAAGAATTTAACAAATCCAAGAAGATTTAACACAAGTAGTAAAACGAATTTATTGTTTTCCTTCCCACGAGGAAATATTATTTGTTATCAATTTTATATCGCTTGAATCGTTTGACAGATCACGAAAACTTCAAAGGTTTTTATTCGTACCGACTTTGGGGTTTCTGCGAATTTCGTTGCTTTTATTATTCATTTTAGCGTGGAACTGGCATTAAAAAAGTGTGGTTCCTTTAACTGTTCTATAAATATAAATACGAGTAGCTGGGAGACTGAGCTTTGCTCGGAAAACATATAAAAACTCAAAAATGCGCGTTTTCCCAGAGATAAGACCTAGAACGTTTTTTCGCCCCTGAAAACCCCCATATAGCAAATTTCATCGACATCGTTAGAGCCGTTTCCGAAATCCCCGAAAAATATAAATAAATAAATACGAAAAACAGCTGGACGAACTCAACTCAGAGACCACCGCCAACGACCAAGAATAGCTCGTTTAAAGGTCTAATATGGTGTCGGCTTTCGGATGAAAGAAACCCCTGGCGTCCGTTGGCTCGTTGGGTGGACGACATCCGGAAGATTGCGGGTCACTTCTGGATGAGTTTGGGACCGGGACTAGTGGCGCCCTAGAAGAGAGGCCTATGCTCAGCAGTGGGGGATAAAGGGCTGATACGATGATAAATATATGATAGTCATATGAGATAGTCAGAGTTAATCAGCCAAACCGAGAGTGAAGACAAGTCGTTATGTCTATATCCCTGAGGGCAATTCGAACGCACATTATCTTATCAAAATTATGTCATTTTGTTATCATTGCATGCATTCGCTCGTACATTAGCACGAGCGGAATTCACGCGCAAATAACATCAAAATGACATCATTTTAATATCAAAATACAAAGCCTCCATTAATTTAGCCTCAATATCAATTTTAATACCGAACTGGTGACCGAAGAGCTGGCAGCTTCCTCGCACAACGTATCAGCATTGCGATACAGCGAGGAAATGCCGCCAGCATCCTTGGTACAACGTCTCAAGGACCTATTTTAGATTTGAGGTAGTTATTTATTTAGTTTAGTGGTACCACTGTTTATATCTTTTATGTAAATAAATGCTTTATTTTTTATACTACCGTATATATACTATTTCGCATAATAAATGTAAAAGGAAATTAGCTTCGTTATTCAATATAAGCTTCCAAAATGCGATATTATTTTACGATTATTCTGTGTTTGTGTGGGTTGAATGTTTAAGAATGAGTTCTACATTAGGGCAATGACATTGGGTCGTCGACATAATAAGGCTTTGAGTGTATGGTGTTTGACAGACATAATACATTCGTTGTATACAATGTGTAAATGTTAACTGAATTTCACGGTACTATTGTATGGATATCATTTCATTTATACCAGTTGCTTTTCGGTAAAGGGAAATAACATTGTGAGGGATTTCGCACAAATGCGAAATCGTTACAATTTCGAAATTTGATATTTGCTGGTTTGTGTAGAATCTGTATAAGACGTTTAGATATAGGTACCTACCAATATACAGCGTGGAAAGATATGTCGGGCCCTGGAGGGAAACTACCTTAAATCCTTAAGTTGGCTCATTTTACTTAAAGGAGACATTCCTTTATTTTTAAAAAGGAACATAACTGCATTCAAAGATTTTTTTTTTAATTCGCTTGTCTCGACCGGGAATCGAACCGAGTAAAACTTCCAAAAAATAAACACTCGCTATTTTTTTCTACTAGTCGATACAGTTAATGTTAATGATAACTGTTATGTTTTCATATATTAGAGCACATCAGTATCCTATAATTTGGAGTTTTCTTTGGAAACGCGTATTGAAGATTTGTTTGCTAGGCTGTATGGAGGGGAAGAGTTCTCAAAACTCGACCTCTCTAGAGCGTACAATCAGCTGGAACTGGACGAGTCCCGAGACTTAACTTGTATAAATACCCATAAGGGCTTATTTCGTATAACCGTTTAGTTTTTGGGCTCACAAATGCGCCGTATATATTTCAACAGACACTCGAAAGCGTACTTCGTGATATAGACGGAGTTTGTATATTTATTGACGATATACTGGTAACCAGGCGAATAGGGAAGCTATTATTTAATATAAGGAATTCCGTTCATTGCACAACCGGTTTTTCGCCCGCACAGCTGATGTTTGGCCGCCCGCTCCGTTGTCGTCTCGATCTGTTGCAGTCGGCCGGCTCGCACTCGTCTGATAACGATTCGCTTGATAATAACAATTATGACTAGTGTACGGACAAGTGGTGGCATTTTGAACAGAGCGGGAAATGGAGTCGCCTAGGTGCATTTTATGATTGATGAATAACGATTAAATGATTTTTCGAAAACATATTTATTACACTTTTTAATTCTTATTCAAGTAGTGCCAAAGTTTATTTATTTATTTATTCAAGTATCTGCTGCGATGTTTACCTAATTGTGCTAACACAATTATTTCACATGATATACAGTACACGCTATTGTTATCGTTATATACAAGATTATCGTATGGTTCAATCCACTTCAAAATTGACGATTCTGGTGGGTCATTCATATTGTTTCATTTACATTTCTGCTGTCGTGCTGTTTTCAATTATTAGCCTAGCGTATTACAACAACAAATATAGCAAACAGTTGTCTAAATCGACAACATCAAATTATTTTGTCGTATCTACAGCTTATAAAGTTTTTGGCCAGTAATGAATTAAGGTTGTTGTATATGGTTAAAAAGTATATTGATTGAATGTGAGAGAGCAAGAGAAATAGATTTTATAAGTAAAGTAAATATCATATAAAATTTGAATTTATTCATTCAATCATAAAAAGTTAGTAGATAATAACGACTCCATTTCCCGCTCTGTTCAAAATGCCACCACTTGTCCGTACACTAATTATGACTCACACTCACAGTTGCCGATGATGTCGTTGTCCGCCGAAGCTAATCAAAATGTTTGTTTTAAACAGATCTCACAAACTAAGAACTATGGAGGGCGGCGGAAGGTGTGTTTTGAGGAAGGAGATCACGTGTTAGTTAAATATATATTTAGTAACGGCAATAAGCACGTATGGAAAAAAGGTTATGTACAAAAATCTATAGGTAATATGTTATATTTAGTCCATATAATAGATTTAGATATTATTGTTAAAAAACATGTAGACCAATTATTGTTGTACAAAGGAAGTCAAACTGGTGTACTACTAGTGGTAACCAAGACATTTCAGATCTGGAAATAACAATTCATGAGTCTTTATTTCCAAATCACGTAGCGGTGGCACAACCAGCGATCGAAGGCCAGAACCCTGAGTCAAGTTTTTTTTTGTTTTTAATACCACATCGGTGGCAAACAAGCTTACGGCCCGCCTGATGGTAAGCAGTCACCGTAGCCTATGGACGCCTGCAACTCCAGAGGTGTTACAAGCGCGTTGCCGACCTTTTAAAAACCTGTACACTCCTTTTTTGAAGAACCCCTTACTGTAGACCCTCGGGAAAACCTCGGAAGGGAGCTCATTCCACAGCCGTCCGCGGGAGGAAATTCCTCTTAAATCGCACAGTACGCGACCATTTAGGTTCTAGGGTGTGACGATGAACACCCTGCCGACGGCGAGCGGTGCGGTGATAGAAAGCGGCCGTTGGCATCATGTCAAATAATTCCTCAGAGCACAGCCCATTGCCAGAGCAAGTCTACTCGAAATTGAGAATGAGTCGCATGAGCCTTGTCAATCGCTGGTACCGAGGGGAAGTGCACCCCCGCCTCCTCCGTAGTCTCGCCTGCTGCCAGGTTGGTGTCTCATGATGATGTTTTTTTTGGACTGTGAAACGGAGGGTACCGAGGCCATCTTGGATCCTACGACGAATGCCGATCGTCGTAATATCCGAGCCACTCGGAATCCTAATCCAGTTTATAAATGAATACCGACGTCCATTTTACTTAGTAAGTACATAAGTTTTCTAATGTATTTATTAGATTAGATACCTATTTTAATTTTAAGAAGCTTTCTTTGCTATTGGCGGAGGAATTGTTATGTTTTCATATAGAGGGTAGATGTAATTTACGGCAGTCTGTTTCTGAACATTACACGTAGCACATCAGTATCCTATAATTTGGAGTTTTCTTTGGAAACCTACGTCCAGGACACAACAATAACATTAAATTTCTCCAAGAAACATTAGGTCTTACACTCGTCTGTCGTATCGTACAAAATATCCATTAAATCGAATATTTAGTGCCTACTCAAGAATACTTTTAGACGAGCAAAATTGAAGAAAAAAAAGAAAAATCTTTGAATGCAGTTTTATTTCTTTTTAAAAATAAAGGAATTTCTCGTTTAAGAAAAATGAGCCAACTTGAGGATTTAAGGTAGTTTCCCTCCAGGCCCCGACTTATTTTTCCACCCTGTATATACAATGCACTGTAGATGAAGATTGGATACTGCAGTCACATGACGTACGAGCGAGCTGACCAGCCCAGTTCCCGCTTCTATAGTTCGTTTTTTTAGCATCTATACATATAATAAAGCTGAAGACGGTCGAAAGTCTGTACATGGAAGATATTTGAAAAAAAGTTGGCTGGGGATACTTAGAATCGATAACAGAACACGTTCCAAAAGTTTTTAGAATTTTTGTCTGTTTGTCTGTTTATCTGTTTATCTGTTTGTCTGTTTATTTGAACGCGCATCACGTGAAAACGGCTGAACGGATTTTGATGAAAACTTTACTAATCTGTCGAGAAAATCCCCGGCCAGGTTATAGGCTATAAAAATTCAACCCCTAAAAGGGGGGGTAGCCACAACACTCGATTGACTTAAGTTTGCCTCTGAATCTTATGGCGCTACTTAGGAAGGAGGGGCAAACTTTTTTCAAATATGTGCTACCACTATTGAGTACCCTGGTAAACTAACAGATGGAGCTGAATTTAATACATTGTGACATGAATAAGCCACCGAGGAAAGATTTTGCCAAATTAACTCTAAGTTTAGAAGACACGGATATCAACAAAAATAATTGAATAATTATGTTGATTTAATAAATAATAAATTAATAATATATCGAAAAATGTTCGCGCTCGCTTCGCTCGCGTTTTCAATAACTTTCTAAGATATGTCGACTGCAGCAACATTACTCTGTTGCAACGTTGCTGCTGCAGCACTGTAAATTTTCGTGATAAAATGATGTGACTGATTTCCATACTAAAAGTAAAAATGTACAACTGTCTATCAAATTGCCTATTTATACCGAAAAAATTTCGCGCTCGCTTCGCTCGCATTTTTAATCACTTTCTATTATATGGCGACTTCAGCAGCGTTACTCTGTTGCAACGTTACTGCTGCAGCACTGTCAATTTCCGGATAAAATGATGTGACTGATTTCCATACTAAAAGTAAAAATGTACAACTGTCTATCAAATTGCGTTTTTATATCGAAAAATATTCGCGCTCGCTTCGCTCGCTTTTTCAATAACTTTCTAAGGTATGGCGACTGCAGCAGCATTACTCTGTTGCAACGTTATTGCTGTAGCACTGTCAATTTTCGTGATAAAATGATGTGACTAATTTCCATACTAAATGTAAAAATGTACAACTGCATGTCTATCAAATTGCGTTTTTATATCGAAAAAATTTCGCGCTCGCTTCGCTCGCGTTTTTAAACACTTTCTAATATATAGCGACTGCAGCAGCATTGCTCTGTTGCAACGTTACTGCTGCAGCACTGTCAATTTTCGTGATAAAATGATGTGACTGATTTCCATACTAAAAGTAAAAATGTACAACTGTCTATCAAATTGCGTTTTTATATCGAAAAATGTTCGCGCTCGCTTCGTTCGCTTTTTCAATCACTTTCTAAGCTATGGCGACTGCAGCCTGCATTACTCTGTTGCAACGTTGCTGCTGCAGCACTGTCAATTTTCGTGATATAATGATGTGACTGATTTCCATACTAAAAGTAAAAATGTACAACTCTGTCTATCAAATTGCCTATTTATACTGAAAAAATTTCGCGCTCGCTTCGCTCGCGTTTTCGATCACTTTATAAGATATGGCGACTGCAGCTGCATTACTCTGTTGCAACGTTGCTGCTGCAGCACTGTCAATTTTCGTGATAAAATGATGTGACTGATTTCCATCCTAAAAGTAAAAATGTACAACTGTCTATCACATTGCCTATTTATACCGAAAAAATTTCGCGCTCGCTTCGCTCGCGTTTTCGATCACTTTATAACACATGGCGACTGCAGCAGCATTACTCTGTTGCAACGTTACTGCTGTAGCACTATCAATTTTCGTGATATAATGATGTGACTGATTTCCATACTAAAAGTAAAAATGTACAACTCTGTCTATCAAATTGCGTTTTTATATCGAAAAATTTTCGCGCTCGCTTCGCTCGCGTTTTCAATCTCTTTCTAAGCTATGGCGACTGCAGCAGTACTACTCTGTTGCAACGTTACTGCTGCAGCACTATCAATTTTCGTGATATAATGATGTGACTGATGTCCATACTAAAAGTAAAAATGTACAACTGTCTATAAAATTGCGTTTTTATATCGAAAAATTTTCGCGCGCGCTTCGCTCGCGTTTTCAATGACATTCTAAGATGTAATAAAGGTGACATTCGGGTGGCGACTGCAGCAGCATTAGGTACTCTGTTGCAACGTTACTGCTGCGGCACTGTCAATTGTCGTAATAAAATGATGTGATTAATTTCCATTCTCAGCTGTAATGCGGCAATGAACGTCACTCAATTTACCAAAAAAATTCAATGTAATCTTGATGACCCTAGGGAGAGGGGGCACCATGGTCTAGAAATGCTTAGGGCATCAAAATATCTTAATCCGGCACTGGTCGTTTGCGGAGTCAAATGATTTGGGACTCGCATTTTATACGCATTACCATGCATTCCCGAAAACAATCGAATCATTCCCGAAAGTCTCGCAGCGCATTGAGGTTACAAGGGGCACGTGTCTTCCTCAGGAGTCTGAAGAAGACCACGGTGAGTGGCGGTCTAGCCACAAACAGGCCGCTTCGCTTTCGCTCGCGCGCGTATACCTTACGGCTTACTGTATCGTCCGATATACACCTACTACCTACTCTGTCGTTTAAATCACGTGTAAAATTTGAATAAGGGCGAAAAAACTATTGACTTTGGAGTGTAGTTTTTTTAGTGGTTTATTTAGTGGTACCTAATTGTAAAATATTTTATCTGGACTACAGTCCTCTAGCATATCCATCTGTCAACTTTACCTACTTCAAGTTCCGCCTCCAGGGGAGAGGGAGAGAAATTAGGATTACAAATTAGCCGCTTACTGACACAGACCGAATTCCACGCGGGCGGAGCCGCGGGCACAGCTAGTTATAAATAAGGTAAACAATCTTGACGTGTCTTTTTATTGAAAAACACGATTTAAATATAAGTCACGGCAAATATGTAACAATTATGAATCTAATACGATCATTTCTATTCTTCTGCTTTCATAAGGAATAGTTACTGATTTTTAAAAAGCGTTTTTCAATTAAAAGACATGTCAAGATCGCTTACCTTCTTTCTAATGCTAAAAAAAGAACTACCTATAGGCATAATATTATGCAGTCGCTGTGGCCGAAATCGGTCAGGAGAAAAGATGTTTGCACACAGTAGACAGTGCCACACATTAGAAAGGGACAGCATGATTTGTCTCTAAATCGCTGTCAAACTTCGGTTTTGTAGGAAGTGTCCTTCCTGTACTACTGTAGGCTCGCGTGGCTCTTAATGCGTGCTTAAAATCTAGTATATTTTCAACATCTTTGATCTTTATTTGACAACATGTCGTACACATACGTGGGTATATTATATTCCCTGTTGCTTCATAAGGCTTGAAATAAACTGCCTCATATTTTATGGAAATACGTTCTCTTTAAATAACTCGCTTTGTATATAATAAATTCATGGCACTTTGTACATTCGGGATGTCTCTTTGCTCGTTAGATTTAATCTTATTGTGTACATGTGCGTATTTTAGATCGGATAGTCTAATGGGTATTATCAGAAATGATTTAATAAAATACGTACCTGGCTGGATACGAAATATACCGAGTGTTTCCTGTAACATGAGCTAATAATTAAAGGGGCCCACTGATTAACAGTCCGCCGGACGGTATTGGCCTGTCAGTTAGAACAAAAATTTGACAGTTCCGAACAACTGACAGGCAGATACCGTCCGGCGGACTGTTAATCAGTGGGCCACTTAAAACATAGATTGTACTCCGAAAACTGATAAACATTTGTTCAGCGACTGAAAGGTCACTTTATTCATTCATTCATTCATTCATTTAATCATTGCTTTGTGTGTACAAAAAGATCTTATGATTATTGTATATGTTTCAACACAACCCTGTAAGGGCACTGCAATAAAATTACAAACTAATCAACTACTTAACCTACCACTACTTTACATTGGACATTTCATATCGTTAGTAAATTCTTCTTGTGGAAGGCGCTGGCAATGCCATGCACCAGAAAAGGCAATGGAAGACCCAAAACCACGTGGCTGGCTGCTGTAACCCGCGACTTGGAGCGAGCCCAACTTACAGGTGCGACAACCCAGGACAGACCGTCCTGGCGCCTTAGAACGAGGAGAGCCGACCCCAAATGCTGGGAAGTGGCAAGGAAGAAGAAGAGTAAATTCTTCTTCCAGTGCCATCTTCTACCGGAGGTCGGCTATCATGAGGGCTATACGAACTTTAGACACAGCTGCGCGGAATAATGAGCGTGTGCTCTGTTTGAACCATGTTCGGAGATTTTTGAGCCATGAGTTACGTCTTCGTCCTGATGATCTTTTCCCTTGGATCCTTCCTTGTATAATGAGTTGAAGGAGTTCATACTTCTCGTTTCGCATGATATGACCAAGGTACTGTAGCTTGCGTTTTTTGACTGTCTTTAAAACCTCGAACTCCTTATTTACTAGCTGCAGCCCTCTTTCGTTAGTTATCGTATCCGTCCAAGATATTTTCAGGATTCTTCCAAATTAGCTTGAACTCTAAATGGATCAACAATTAAAATCTGTCGGCTCGATTCGGAAAATGAATTAGATTTCTACTAGACTTCAACAAGTTACGATACGGATAATTTAAAGATATTTGTAAGATAGATATGTCAAATTTGACGTTTCTGCGATTCTGGAGGTCCTCTTGAACGATTTCGACAAGTTATGACTTAGATATCCAAGGCACATCTAGCCGATATCTAATGTAGATCTAGTTGATCTCTAAATCGTCTCAAGATCTTGTGATTATCTCGAAATCCGAATAGGCCTGTGTGACTGTATCTACGTGCGATAGTTACAAAATAATTAATAACAGCATTATTTGTAATCCAGCGGAGCGTAGAAGCGAGTCAATGCCATAGGTTGATTTCCGCACACCTCTCAGCTCCACCTCAGTGGAAAGGCAGCCTAAAATAACTATACTAACTATACGAAATTTAATCGCCATAAAAACTAGTGTATGCTGAACATCTAGTGTAAATTTTATTCGATATCGTGACGAGCGTTTGCGTTATGTCTATTTTTGTATAGGATTTTGAACAGTGCGCCAAGCGGGACGTTTTGGAAACTCAAAATCCTATACAGAATGACACTTAACGCAAACGCGTACTACACGTCACGCTATCGACTGAAATTGACACAGTACCTATTAAAAATCCTAAGTATAAGTACTTACTAATTAAGTTTTTATAGGCAACCCACGCTTATAAACGGCTTTTGTTTTCATAACAAAAGAGCTTTTCAGGTGTATTTTTCTTAAAAACATTTATGATCCCCTTAGGAGCTGGTTTTCATACTAAAAGGTTAAAGTGCTTGCGCGCGTAGGACAAAAATACTCAAAATAATTAATGGTAGGTTGTATACAGGGTGTGGCCTGTAACACGAGACTGCCTGCCTGCCTAGTGGCGCCTGCCTGTGACCACGAACGTAACGTCACGTTCGACACGTCAGGCAAGTTTTACGCGATTAAGTCCCGTGTTAGTTATAAAACTATGAGTGATAATCGTGCTAGTTTAAGCAAAGACATATGTAACTTCGTATAAGATGAATAAAGTCTAAGGAAAAAACGTGCCTCGGAAATCAAGAAAAAATCATTCTCGGATAGATGGCGCACACACCTTTGGCCTATTCTCGGCTAGATGGCGTGACGACACCGTTTCATATTTAACAATTTTAACACACAGATATCAGTGAATGAACATGGGTTATAATGATATAAAATTAATAAAATCATTTATCCATATATATACATTTTTTTTGATAATTTTATACGTTTTTATTTTGAGTTTTAGTCGTGTGTCGATAGATGGCAGTAAATTTACTGTGACTACAAAATTTACTTAGACAGGACCCCTCTATACTATCTATTCTCTTTGGTTTAAGTAAGTCCCATCCAAGAGAATTTGAAATAGAGAGTTACTGTCATGGTAAATTATGTAGCTACAGTACATATACTGCCATCTTTCGACAGAAGATTAAAACTATTAGAACGCCATTTGACTTTGATCATTATTCTGATATGTGTTAACTTGTTTAAATATTAATATTAACGCCGAGTAAGCTGAAGGTTATGGCGCCATCGCTCGAAAAGGTTAGCCTAGCCTAGGGTAGTATCTTCTGTCGAAAGATGGCAGTAAATTTACAGTGGCTATTTAATTTACTTTGACAATTCGCCTCTATACACTCTCTTTGGTCCCATATTACTCAAAGTAAAGCCTGCCACTAATTGCTGTGATTGTTACCACTTCATTCATCACTCGCGGAAAGGTCGAAGTAAACACGATAGCAATCTCGACTACGTAATGAAGTTAGTTCCTCTCTTAATTAATTGACTTGATATTTCGCTTTTTCTTTTGAAAGAAAATTTTATTACAAATTTGTATTCGTCAGTATGACGGATACGCTACGGATATGGGAGCGCTGGTGGCCTAGCGGTAAGAGCGTGCGACTTTCAATCCGGAGGTCGCGGGTTCAAACCCCGGCTTGTACAAATGAGTTTTTCGAAGCTTATGTAGGTACGAAATATCATTTGATATTTACCATTCGCTTTTCGGTGAAGGAAAACATCGTGAGGAAACCGGACTAATCCCAATAAGGTCTAGTTTACCCTCTGGGTTGTAAGGTCAGGTGGCAGTCGCTTTCGTAAAAATTAGTGCCTACGCCAAGTCACGGGATTAGTTGCCAAGCGGACACCAGGCTCCTATGAGCAGTGGCAAAAATGCCGGGATAACGCGAGGAAGAAGAAGATGACCGATATGCTCGGTATATGACGGATATAGATAGACTAAATGGAACTATAAGTATACAGCGTGTATCTTTGATACGACCACATATTCTATGGGTAGTTAGTTAGTACTAGCAATGTGTAATAAAATAAAATAAATTAATTAAAAATTAAAAAACACGACTGCGAAAAAGCGAACTGAAAAGACAAAAATAATTTTTAGTTGTGTTAGTTACTCAACTTAATGAATGTAAAAAATTATTAGAATATGAGTGTTTAGTGAAGGTTATAAACAACAAACGCAAAAGTTTTATGCTCATTTAGGATCGTGACTGTACCTGTGTATTTTATTTCAATTGCAGTCGGGGACCTTGATGTATTGACATTTTCCCATTTAAAAGGTCCCCGACTGCAATTGAAATAAAATACACAGGTACAGTCACGATCCTAAATGAGCATAAAACTTTTGCGTTTGTTGTTTATAACCTTCACTAAACACTCATATTCTAATAATTTTTTACATTCATTAAGTTGAGTAACTAACACAACTAAAAATTATTTTTGTCTTTTCAGTTCGCTTTTTCGCAGTCGTGTTTTTTAATTTTTAATTAATTTATTTTATTTTATACTTTTTAGAATTTTTACATTCATTAAGTTGAGTAACTAACACAACTAAAAAATATTTTTATCTTTTCAGTTCGCTTTTTCGCAGTCGCGTTTTTTAATTTTTTATTTATTTAATTAATTTTGGGGTCATGATTTCGTTAATAATCATTTGAAGTCACTTTATATTACTTTTGCGAGGGCGTCCTCAGTACAGAAAGGCACGCAGAGCGCCGCATATATCGGGCTACGCCCGACTACTTTGGAACGCGTACAGTGCGCCACGAACGTCGGGCTACGCCCGACGCTTTGAGCAAGAGGGCACTGAAGGCGTCTTGGTAAGGGTACAGCGTGTCACGTATGTGGGCCTACGCCCGACACTTAGTATGAGAGAGTCAAAGGCGCCTGGCTTTGGACCGAGTGCAGCGCGCCACGTACGTCGGGCTACATCCGACTCTTTTACCATTAGGGCGCCGAAGGCGCCCGGCTTTAGAACGCGTACAACGCGCCTCGTACACGCCCGACGCTTTGAGTATGAGGGCGCCGAAGGCGCCCGGCTTTGGTAAGCGCACAGCGTGTCACGGACGTCGGGCTACGCCCGACACTTTTAGTATGAGAATGTTGAGGGGACTGGCTTTGGACCGCGTGCAGCGCGCCACGTACATCGGGCTACGCCAGAACCTTTAAGTGTGAGGGCGCCGAAGGCGCCCGGCTTTGGTATGCGTACAGCGTGTCACGTACGTCGGACTACGCCCGACGCTTTGAGCAAGAGGGCACTGAAGGCGTCTTGGTAAGGGTACAGCGTGTCACGTATGTGGGCCTACGCCCGACACTTAGTATGAGAGAGTCGAAGGCGCCTGGCTTTGGGCCGAGTGCAGCGCGCCACGTACGTCGGGCTACATCCGACTCTTTTACCATTAGGGCGCCGAAGGCGCCCGGCTTTAGAACGCGTATAACGCGCCTCTTACACGCCCGACGCTTTGAGTAAGAGGGCGCCTTCGGCGCCCGACACTTTTAGTATGAGAAAGTAGAAGTCGCCTGGCTTTGGACCGCGCGCAGCGCGCCACGTACGTCGGGCTACGCCCGACTCTTTTAGTATGAGAGCGCCGAAGGCGCCCGGCTTTGGAACGCGTACAGCGCGCCACGTACGTCGGGCTACGCCCGACGCTTTGAGTATGAGGCCGGCTTTGGTAATCATACAGCGTGTCACGCTACACCCAATACTTTTAATATGAGATATTTGAAGGTGCCTGGCTTTGGACTGCGTGCAGCGCGCCACGTACATCGGGCTACGCCAAAACCTTTAAGTGTGAGGGCGCCGAAGGTGCCCGGCTTTGGTATGCGTACAGCGTGTCACGTACGTCGGACTACGCCCGACACTTTTAGTATGAGAAAGTAGAAGTCGCCTGGCCTTGGACCGCGCGCAGTGCGCCACGTATGTACGTCGGGCTACGCCCGACTCTTTTAGTATGAGGGCGCCGAAGGCGCCCGGTTTTGGAACGCGTACAACGCGCCACGTATGTCGGGCTACGGCCGATGCTTTGAGTATGAGGGCGCCAAAGGCGCCCGGCTTTGGTAAGCGTATAGCGTGTCACGTACGTCGGGCTACGCCTGACCCTTTTAGTGTGGGGGCGTCTTTGGCGCCTGGCTTTGGACCGAGTGCATATACTTGGACAAGTTGCAGGAAGCGCACATCTTTCTTACGCTCTGAGCCGTAGGCCCTACGTGGAGCTCACCCTTCGGCCTTAAAAAAATGTCATCATCATCATAAATGTTAAAATTAAATCAAACCATACGGTTATAATGATACTTTCACGATTTGTTCTGCCAAAGTCGGTGCAGAGTTAGCTTAGACGGACTCTGTATCGTATCGATTAATAAATAGAAGTTATATTTTAAACTTTTCGATTCCATAAGCGCAATTACGAACATGTTTTAAAAACTATGAGTAGTATGTACCTACCTAATATAATATAATTATATTTTTTTATGATCAGCGATCAAACCCTTTCGTTTTATTTTAATAAGTATCCCATTCAATAATAATATTTGGTTTTATGAGATTAGCTTCTCTTAACATATTTTGTCAATTCTTACTTTCTCAAAATGAAACTTAAACCCACATGTTGCATATATATTATCAATCGGCTTTCAAAGCTCTTCATTTTGATACCCTACTCGATAGGTTTGCACGATATTTTTTTCTAAAGGTTGCGTAATATGGCGTATTAAGTCCGCCATATTGTTTTTATAATGACGTCACATAGCCTATGTTACCCGGGATGACGTAAGGATTCTAATGATGTATCACACGTCTAAATCGGTTAAGGCATTCAGAAGTTAAGGTGGAATAAAGAAACTCACATACATACAAACATGACCTCTGAAAACAATACACTCTTTTTGTTTGGGCAGTCGTGTAAAAAGTAACAGTGGACCGACGCAACGCCTTTGATGTTTGCGTAAATGCCAACACCGCACAATAACAGAATAGGGTTGTCACAGACTTTTACACAACTGCCCAAAAATTACCAACATTTCAAATAAGACACGTTAAAGTGGTACCGAGCTACTAACAATGGCGATGTATGCAGCTCGGGTGCGCGCGACTCACCCTTCGCCCCTAGCACCGGCGCACCGTTCGAATTCAGATTGTACCAGCGTTACTGCTGCGGTAATTTTATAAAAAATAGTGCTGCAATAATTTTATCAAGATATTTATATGAAGTTGAATTTTCCTGCAATATTGCAGTTGGGCTCAGTGCGACATTACTGCCACAAATGTTATTCATGTTGCTGCCGCAAATGGAATAACTCCATTCCATTTGCGACAGTAATGCCGTCAGGAGTAGTAATATAGCGCCGCATTACTGGAGCAGTACTTACTGCTGGTGTAGTCTAAATTCGAACGATTCCCTTCTTCCCTTCTGGGCACTACTTTAACATGCGTCATAACGGTATGACGTGTCTACAAATCTCCGACGAGTGAGAATCCGACACTAAAGCTGTCAGTTTGTGCGACCCGTTTCATTCCCAGCGAGGCACAGATTCAGATGTCCTTGTATCTACGCAGAATCAGAAGTTAGTAAATGAAAAAGGGCAAATCCTTTATTTAAGATACACAAAAATTCAGGTTATCGTTTTTTTATGTTAGTTGTTTCAGCTTGGGATAAATTGCTTTCATATCATCATCATCATCATCATAACTCTTAAGTTATGATGATGATGCTTTGCTCTTGTCGGTGGAGTAATCGCCAATCATTTCTTTCTTGTGCTAGTCTTTTAATTTTCTCATACGACGCATTATTTTTCATTTGGCTGAGATAAGTCATTCTAGGACTCCCTTCTTCTCTTGTCCTTGTTCTGTTGTCTTGTTGTTGTTGCTTTCGTATTCCAACCAGAAATGTTACATTTGCATTTGACATCTGATAGATCATATCCATGACAAATCCAGATCCCCTGAGGAAAATGAGGACTACGTTGGTATGAAAAGGCGATTTCGCGCGATCGTACCCTTTCGTCTTAATTCTTTGGATTTTCCAAAACTTATTTGGTGAACAAATTCAGGTTTTCGGATTTGTATACTTACCTCTAGAGGCCAATTTAAACTGAAATGTTAACATCAACATGATTATCTAAATGATGTCATTAGTTTTTCATTCACCCGTGCATCTCACTCGCGCCAATACGAGTACGGATAACTACAAGCGAAATCCACGTACGACTGATAACTAAATTACAACATTTAGACATAATTTTGGTGTCAAAAGTGTACGTTCGAATCGGCCTCTAAGTATTTACAATGCATATTGTGCTCCGAAACATGCCAAAGCACACGGGAAAGTTGGATGGGTTCCTATTGTACGATGTTTGCTTGAATTTTGTTTGCATGTTGAGATGACGCGATTTACTTATAAACATTCTTAATTACAAGCTTTTATTTAACTTGTAATGTTTGTATGTAAATAGAGTCAGACCTAGAAAAGTCTGCAGCGATTTTGATAGCCCACGCAGTGCAAGTGTTATTTATACGTCATAATTTCATAGAAGTTTGACGTATAAAATAACACTTGCACTGCGTGAGCTATCAAAATAACTGCAGACTTTTCTTGGTCTAACTCTATGTATGTTCAGGTCATATCTTGCAAGCTTAATTAGACCCACATCCCATTAATCGATTGAGCTGAAACTTCACGTAGGTAATACATATGTAAGTTGGGTGACAATGCAATATTATTGTGCCATCGAGTTGATCTGATGATGGACACAGGTCTGTGATATAACAACTCAAGTTAATTGTGTTTGGGTTTGTTACAATAGGCTAGATGACAAATTTTCATTTACAATATCAATCGATCAGGTTTGTTTTTAGGATCAAATGTCTATATGGGAACCATTGCAATAAAGCAATACAAAAGTCAGAAATGATAGTCAAAGTCTGACAATCGTACTTCACTCGCGAAACGCCCCTAACAAAACGATAAGTGACCGTGACGTCAAGGTCACTGAGAGTCCATCTTGAAGTATGGAGTGGTATGGACAAAACAAGATAATTGCGTTTTTGTCGGTGAAATGTTGCGTTTATGTACACAGTTGCTATACAATATTTTTTTGTATAAAATTTAAGGAATCGAATGGTATCCTTACTTATTTCCTTCTTGGAAGTTAAAAAAAGACTTAAATTTTGAAGCTTTCAGGTCCTGTATTTTTTGTATTATTTCCATATATTATTTTAATATCCACATTATTGTGATAAATTGCTCATTTGCTATCTATTTTACCAGGTTTTGTTATAAAATTCAACATGTGTCATCATCCCTATTGTCTCGATGAGTAGTAGTTGCCTGTTGAAAGAAGAAGTACCTACAGTCAAAGATACAAGCTAATGTAAGGCACGAAATGTTTGACAAAAAGCTTATTAAATTTTGAAACGCGAATTTATCGCGTATTTGATAAATTCCTGTTTTATTGCAATACTGATTTATTACAATATTGGTACTCTAGCGAAGCTCTGAAATTTATAATCAAATATATATTTTTTATTTCCAGTATAATTCCCAACTCGTGCCGTCGTGAAGCATCCTAATTGGCTCAATTTTCACAAGATAGGGGCTACACGAGTTTAGAACATTTTAATTAATACACGTGTCTCATCAGTCTCATCACAAATTTTAATACCTAACTGATATATATTGGCCTTGCGGTAAACGCTGGTAGCCTTGCGGTAAGGGCGTGCGACTTTTAATCCAGAGGTGCGGGTTCAAACCCCGGGTCGTATCAGTGAGTTTCTCAGAACTTATGTACGAAATATCATTTGATAATTACCAGCCGCTTTTCGGTAATAAGTAAGTAAGTATGTAATTTATTTATTGTAAACTGTGTAGGTACATAAAGGTGTTCAATAAGAAGGTATCAACAGTTGCTCGTTTCGAGCGTACAATTTCTAGCTTTAAAAATAAATAACAACTATATACATTATAATATCTAATCTTATCATTAATACATAATATATCACTCGCTGTTTCCATCGCTTCGAAAAATTCTTTTAAACTATAAAATACATTTTCTGTAAGAAACCGTTTTAGCTGGAATTTAAATTTGTTATCATCTTACATTTTAATATAGTTTAAGGAAAACGTCGGTGAAGGAAAACATCGTGAGGAAATCGGACTAATCCCAATAAGGCCTAGTTTCCTGTCTGTGTTGGAAGGTCAGTCGCTTTCCTAAAAACTAGCTTAAGAACGCTTGCCAGGTTCCTATAAAAGTTGCTGATTTTTTCAAATATCTCCCTTTTTTTAGAATCCCATCACGATGTATGTATGCCTTGTTCTTCTTCAAATTCTTCTTTCTTTTCTGTTTAGTTAGGAGTGGCTTTGTATTTTTCTATTATGCTGTTTAACTTGTTTGAATAAAATAAATAAATAAATAAGATTCACAAATCTGTATTCAATCCGCATGTCAGATACCATATTCTTGTCGAGCAAAGCCTATCCTCAAATGCAGATCAACGACAAGTGATTCTTTGTCGCGTGACAAATGGGGCGCACGTGATGGATAGCTGGCTGTGTCCACTTGGATGTGGATAAATCTGAAAGCGCACGCATATTTTAAATCGAGGTTTTCTCGAGCAGCTAGCGGCTACATAGTATGGGGCCCTTTAAAAAGGAATGTACACTGGCGTTCAAAAGTGCATGGAGATGGTTCAATGTACATGTACAGGTTTTATTCATACTCATTATATTTTTAAAGGGCAACGCGCATGTTATCACCCCTGGAGTTGCAGGCGTCTATAAGCTATGGTGATAAGATAGGATGGCAACCCCGGCTGTCAAACGATAAGCAGCTGATTTTGCTAGGTCCCTTGTAATTATTTTAATTTTAATGATATTTCATGTTATATTAAGCATTAAAAGTGTGAATCAAATAGTTTTAACATTAAGTTTTATGTATACATAATAAGTGAAGTGCTTTAGTGACGTTTACTAGTGTCTTGTAATATCTCAGATTTGTAGCCGTTACAGGTTATAAGTTTGAAACCTGCGTTCGCCTTGGAATCCTTTCTGGTTTTTTTTATCACTAATATTCACTAAATGTGTTTATAATAAAGCGTTGATCATTGTACAGGGTTAGAACGCAGTGTAGATACAGTCAATCGTCACTATTTCACGTAAGTACGTACCTAAATATCACTTAGCTTGAGTGAGCGATTCCTTGTTTATTTTTGGGTTTAATTCAATTGCAAAACTGTCTACAATGCTTACCCGCAGAGCAGCCGCAGCGGCTCGCCAGCAGGAGACTGATAAACTCCAACTTACCTTGCTGGAGTTGAAAATATCCAAGGAATCTTGTGCTCAATTGCTCAGTGAAAGGGAAGACAGTGAGAAGGAACTATTATTAGTACTTAGTAGCAATGATAAGCTTAAAAAGGAACTTTGCTCATTAGAAGCTGACTACAATAATGTAAATTCAGAGCGGGCCCGGCTTCAGGAGACGGTTGACAGGTTCACTGAGTGTAGTGCTGCATATGAGCAGGCCCTGAAGGACATCAACTCATTGGAGAGAGCACTGCACGACGCCCACGAACAAATCTATGAGCTACAGGAGGCCCAACACAATGCAGCAGCGGCACACTCTCAGAGCTTGTTCGAAGAACTGGTCCGGCCCGACTCTCAGTTGGTTACCGCACCAATTGAAAACCTTGTGGCCACTACAGATTTAGCCTATGATACTACCACACCAAGGTTAGTAAATTGCAGCGGGAACAAACTAAAGAAATATATTAAATTAAATAGACTCATAAAAAAAAACCAAAACTTGTCAAAAATAAATAAATTGTTTTTTAAAAAATTGAGATTTTGTAAAATTAATGTTAATTTAGTGGATAAGTTAGATTTATATTCTGCCCAGTTAGAAAATAGTCAATTGCAATATGAAACCGACACACAGACTTTAAAATTAAAAATTCAGAGTTTGGAGGATTCCATAGAATCCTTAGAAAAAATAAATGAGAGTTCTAAAAAGGTGATTAATGAATATTCTTTGGCCATGGATGATTTAATATCCCAGATTAAGCTTAATTCAGAACGGTTTGAGTCACTGACCAATGCCCAGTCATGTAAGCAAGTGACTGAACATTCGTCGACCAGTTTACTCGACCTAAGCCTGTGTGACGGTTTACCACAACAGCATGTAAATGATAATAGCTCCTTCCACACTACACAACAAAGCACACCTAAACCTAATGTTATTATGTATTCTGATGAAATTGGAAGCAATATGAGCTCATTTTTAAGCTTTTACCTAAAGGGACTTAGTACAATCAGCAATTGTCTGCCTCACAGTAGCTTTGAAAATATCTTAAAACAAATTTTAAATGACAGTAATATTAATTCTAAGACAACACTGCTTATTCTTATGGGGAATAGGGGTAATGTGAACAAAAATAATTTAATTAAATACTTTGAACAGTTAAACTCGCTTGCAGTGCATGAAATTATTTTTTTCACATTCCCCTATTGTGAGCAAATGTCAGAGGCAGAAAATACCACTAGACATAAGTTAAATATATCTCTATATAATCTTTGTACATATAGTAGTAAGTTTAGCATAATTGACACTAACAATTTTGTTAGTAAATACCATATGCCTATGGTGTTTTTGACTAAAGGCAAGTGTTGCCTTTCAAATTATTACAAAAGACAAATAGCTTTATCGCTATCATATTTACTTGACATTTCTGCCAAGAATTTGGCAGACAATTCTGCTCCTATTGAGCAGCCCAGTATGAACATGGAATTGGTTCCAGTCATAACCAATGATTTAATAGATTTAAACTAGCTGTTAAGACAAAAGATTCTGTCTCTGGCAATTTAGTTTTAAATAAATATAATGAAAAATACTGCAAACATGGAAAGTATATCCACCTGGTGCATCAAAATATTCAATGCATTAGAGGGAAAAATTTACAGATAGAACTTTTTTTGAATGATTTTAATATTGATATTTTATGTCTTACTGAACATTGGTTAAATAATAATGAATTAATGCCCCAATTTAATAATCACCAGGCAGGAAGTTCGTTCACCAGACTTAGTTCCATACATGGTGGGTCATTAATTATATTAAATAGTCAGTTAAAATTTAAGGAACGTAAGGACATTGTATCCATGTCTGTTGAACGGACTATAGAACTAAGTGCAGTAGAATTAGAGCAATTTATTGTTGTCTGTGTGTATAGGCCGCCATTAAGTAATTTTGAATTATTTGAAAACATAATGGAATCTGCCCTACTTAAAATATCATCTTCTAGTAAGAAATTGCTTATATGCGGCGACTTTAATGTAAATATTATGGAAAATTCAACAATGTCTTGTAGATTATTGAATCTTTTTAAATCTTGTAATCTCAACCACATGTTTATGGAGCCCACTAGAGTGACTGCTACTAGTGCAACCTGTATAGATAATATTTTCACAGATATTTTTCCTATTGCTAAAAAAGTTATCAGCAATTTAGAATCAGACCACTTAGGTCAATTAATGGTATTTGAGGCATTAAGGAAAAATACCATGAGAAAACAAATAACTTTTGTACCAGTAACCTCGGACCGCGTGGAAAGAATGAAGCTAAGTTTAGTTCAGGCGCTACCCTTTTTGTCTTCCGATATGAGTCCTAATAGTATGTATAATTCATTCTTTCACACTTTTATGGATCATTATAATGCGATATTCACCTCAAAATCGGTCGTAGTTAGTGGTGCATCAGTTTTTAGTGAGTGGGCTACTGCGGACTTACATCAAAGAAGACGTGAACTGTATGCCTTATATGAGGAACGGCGGTTTAATCAGAGTGATGAATTTAAAGAACATGTGAAGGAGTATTCGAAGAAGTTTAAAGTAGATTGTCATATAGCTAAGCGAAATTATCTAAGTCAGAAAATAAAAAGTAGTTCCGACATTGTTAAAGCAACCTGGAAAGTTATAAATGTGGAGACTGGTCGCTCGAAACATACAATTAAAGAACTTAAACTAAACATTGATAACAAAATTATAGATTCCAATTTAGAAGTAGCTACAGAATTTGAAAAATTTTTCACCGAGGTACCAGTATCCACAACTAAGGATTTAAATTCATCACCCTCATCTGCTGTTACATTATTAAAACATAACGCTCCAGAGTGTTGTGGAGACCTTCATTTTGAACATGTTTGTACCTCAGATGTAATAAAGGCGTTTAAATCAATTAATGTCAAAAAAACTAATGACCTCTGGGGAGTCTCTGTCCATGCTGTCAAATCCTTAGTAGAAATTGTAGCGCCTGACTTGGTAGTTATATTTAACAACAGTGTTGATTGCGGCGAGTTTCCTGATCTAATGAAACATAGTAAAGTAATTCCTTTATTTAAATCTGGTAGCAGCTCTGACCCCACTAACTTTAGACCGATATCTGTGCTACCAACATTTAGCAAGATTTTTGAAAAATTAGTTCTTTCTCAATTAGTACGACATTTTAACGTTAATAATTTGATGCATAATAAGCAGTTTGGTTTTACACGGGGTCGCTCAACAACCGATGCTGGTGTTGAGCTAATTAAGCATATTTTCGATGCCTGGGAGGAGTCACGAGATGCTTTAGGTGTCTTCTGTGATTTATCTAAGGCCTTCGACTGTGTTTGTCATGAAACATTAATCAGGAAACTTCATTATTACGGAGTTAGAGGATCGGCACTGAATTTACTTAAGTCCTACTTAAATGGTAGAATACAAAGGGTCGATGTGAATGGACAGCGATCACCTGGGTCATTGGTCTCTATGGGTGTTCCACAGGGGTCAATATTGGGGCCTTTCCTGTTCCTTATCTACATAAATGACTTGCCATTCCTTATTAAGACCCACCATGATATAGTATTGTTTGCAGACGACACCTCACTTATTTTCAAAGTCAAACGACAGCAACAAGCTTACAATGATGTAAACAATGCTATTTCAAAAGTAGTAAATTGGTTCAATGTTAATAATTTACTGTTAAATGAGAAAAAGACTAAATGTATTAAGTTTGTCACTAGTAGTAACGTAAGGCATGTGCAAACAAGTGTCATTGTGAAGGATGAGGAATTGGAATTAGTTGATAGTACAGTTTTTCTTGGTATAACTTTAGATTCTAAACTCCAGTGGGGTCCCCATATTGCTACTCTTTCGAATAGACTGAGCTCTGCAGCTTTTGCAGTGAGCAAAATCCGTCAGTTAACTGATGTGAAAACAGCTCGATTAGTATATTTTAGTTACTTCCATAGCATTATGGCATATGGTATTTTACTGTGGGGCGGTGCTTCAGAGATAAATACCATTTTTGTTCTGCAGAAGAGGGCTATTCGAGCAATATACAAAATGAACCATAGAGACTCACTTAGAGATAAATTTAAGGAAATTGACATAATGACAGTGCACTGTCAATACATTTATGAGAATATTCTGTACGTACATAAAAATATTGTAAACTTTAGGAAAAATTGTGAAATTCATAATATTAATACTAGAAATAAACATAAGCTCGCAGTGCCCTTCACTCGGCTCCATAAAATTAAAAAATCATTCATGGGTAATTGTGTAAGATTTTATAATAAACTTCCAAACCATATTACTGAATTATCTATTAATAAATTTAAGAATTATGTAAAGCGTAAACTTATTTCTAAAGCTTATTATACCACACAAGACTACATGAATGATATTACAACGTGGGATTAATTGTTATTCGAAATGATTATTTATTTATTAGGTATATTTGATTATTGATGAGGAAATGGATATTCCGATGTAATACTATCTACTTCTTTTGTCACTTATGCTTTTTTTTTTGACATTTAGATTTTATTCTAGAAATTCTAGACTAGTATTTTTTTATACAATCTTTTTAATGTTTGACGATCCTTTTGTGAAATTTTTAGTGTTAAATTTGATATGTATAATAATCCAATTTTATTATGGAATAATATTAACATCAATAAATTGCTCTGATAATTAGATTAAGATTAATTACGATTCATAAGAGCTTGTTGCTAGGCCTACATGAATAAAGTAAATTTTGTTTGTTTGTTTGTTTGTTTGTTTGTATAATCGTTTATTTGATAAGATGTTAATATATACAAATTCAGTTCTTTACATATGTCTGGCTGGAATTTCAGCATTCAAATATTTGTTTGCCAAAGGCCGTATGCTTGTTTGCCAAATTGCCACCGACGTGGTAAGTATAAAATATTTTGAATTTGGTTGTCCGTTACAAAGTTGGTCTTTGGCGAATAATCACATAATTTCTGAAGGTACCGTTTGTATTCAGACTGCACCAGCGTTACTGCTGCAGTATTCCGGCGCGAAATGACTGCCGATTGTATTGTTCCTGCAAATGTCAAACTCAATTTTAGAATGTAAGATGTATCTAGGTTTGAGCTATTAGAATAGAATATAATAGTTTTTTATTCGTAAACACACAGACAACAGACATACATAGAAAAAACATAGTGAAAAATAAAGTGTCACGAAATGGTCCCATCTCAGCATGTTGCTGGCGACTTCCAGCGCTGATCTACCGATTAGACCATCAAGTGAGAAATAATCACGGAAGGTAACAGACAAAATATATAATATATATATTAAGGTTCCAATGTATTTTATAATAAGGTGAAAAGACGTGTAAACCTACATTTTTATGACTGTGACAGTACAAGCGAGAAACCATTCTTTTCCGCTTTAATATCATAAATTGCATGTAAAAACAAAGCTGTAAACTTCATAAACCGAGAGCCGGCACTAACAAAGGAACGTAACCCAGTATTTCATTATTAACTGCGCGACATAAAACGCATAAAGCAGAGTTACACGAATAAACGTCACAAACACAACGTTTCTATATCATTACGGGATTGGATTCGCTGTCATTTGGAATATTTTATGCTATTTGGTACCGGTATTAATAAAGATGTATTATGCAAATGGGATTTTCCTGCTGCCGGTACTAAAACCGGTATTAGAAACCGTTGCCAGTTTTAAGCGCCCGAAGGAAAATATTATTTTAAATGCAGTATAATTTAACACGTATTTTCGTAATTTAGTCACGTATTTTTATAACTGTGAGTTAAATCTAAAACAATAAAAGTAGCTAATCTAAGTGTCTTGCTTGTTGCTTGTTTATATTGTCTAAATATCAGTTATACTAGGCATTTTTCGCAAATCGACAACCATCCATCACGCCTATTTGGCGTGAAAACCGGTAATACCGCTACTCTAATCGCCCCAGCTCCTCCACGGATCCTAGCAACGTTTTCAAAATGCCGGAATCAGAATAATTCTTTATAATTTTTACAAGCATCTAGTAAAATATGGCGATAAGCATACTTTTTCCATTATAACACAGGGAAGTATTACTATTTTTTTATGCAACATTTACTCAAAGTCAAGGATTAACCGGTCTACGTAAATATTTAGAACCCATTATCCCAAACCCGTTTCTAACCTATTATCCTAAACTTCAGAAAAACGCACAGGAAAATCTAAGAAATATGCCGTGACATAAAAGTCATCTCCATTATTAAAGACGTCAAGTATTCCGACAGCTACCCTTATTGCTTGAAGGCAATTTTTTGACTCAAATAATGGTTGAAACCGAACTCTATCACAATGACATAAGGTTATGATTCGAATGAATTTTAGTGTGACAGCGATATTGTAGTATTGGGTCTTATAAGGAACGGGCAGAGTATGAAATTGAATGACAGGTCAAAAGATATTGTCATATAAATGACGGATTCTTTTGTTTTGATTTCAAGGCTTTCTATAACCTTTAACCTTTAAACCGCCATAAAATTTTTCATCGAGCGTGCTCGTGTCGCCGGCGGTACGAAGTTTTGTCTTATTTATCAGACTGCGGCGAAATGAGACCGATTTTGTATGTCTCATATATCAGTCTAAGGCGGTTAAAAGGTAAGTATGCATGATCTTTGTCTAGAGATACTTTGCCTAGCCTATTTTGGGAATTGGGAAGACGTGAAATCAATTAGAGTAGGTAGGAACTCGAGTTTTATGAAGACTTAGGGTCTCCCCTGATATATCGACGCGCATTCGGCAGAAGCCGATAGGAAAAAGCGAAAAAGCCGTCGACGCGTCGGCAGGCGCCGGCCGATGCGAGCCGAGCCGAACGACGACTTTTTCGCTCTTATTGCGTGGACATAAAGCTTTTTCCTATCGGCTTTTGCCGAATGCGCGTCGATATATCAGGGGAGACCCTTATGAGTCTGAATAAGAATAGACTCCGTTTTACGATTCTCTGCGCTTTGAAGCCTAATTCGAGGCTTTTTTCAAGTCGTTGTCCTATTGTACCAAGGACTTGGTTTTTATATGATGATCAGTAACTCCTTCTTCCTCGCGTTGTCCCGGCATTTTGCCACGGCTCATGGGAGCCTGGGGTCCGCTTGACAACCTATCCCATGATTTGACATGGGCACTAGTTTTTACGAAAGCGACTGCCATCTGACCGGTCAACCCA
Source organism: Cydia splendana (assembly GCF_910591565.1). Classification (NCBI taxonomy): domain Eukaryota; kingdom Metazoa; phylum Arthropoda; class Insecta; order Lepidoptera; family Tortricidae; genus Cydia; species Cydia splendana. The sequence continues at coordinate 16,902,248 of NC_085975.1, read as the reverse complement.
TGATTTCAACCCATGATGATCAGTAACTAACAGGCTTAAATATCCAATGATGAAAATAAGTCGTCTCATCTATCGATTGCCACAAAGTGCGGGATTTGTCTTAAGGTAGACCTACCGTTCGGAATTAGGTTGTACTACATAGGAAACGCCGAAAAGGTAATTTATCGAGAAATTAAAATTACCAATTACGACAGTAATACAGTCGGCAGTATTACTGCTGCAGTATTTCAGCACGACTTTACTGCCGAATTGCATTACTGCCGCTAATGTCAAACTCAATTTTGCGGCCCGGATATTTTACATTACTGGCATCAATACTGCAGCAGTAACGCTGTTGCTGTCTAAATCCGAACGGTACCTTTAGACTTTTCCCATTTAACCTCTAGCCGCCCATACGTCAAACCTTGCCAAGCAAAATGAAATTTTATTTTGTCAACACAAAGTTCAAATTAGAATGGAACAGGAGACCTTTTTATAGGTCTTTGGGCGGCTATAGGTTAATACAGTCAGTGGATTTTTCTTACATGATTGTGTGACTTATCGTTTGACCGAGCTCACACAAGTCAATAAAATTCCTCAGTCGAATCAACGTAATGCGACCTGGGGATTCGGATTTCAAAGAAAACTCCACCGTGTTCGTTATTTTCTTAAACCGGGTGTGGCCTGTAAAGGATGACTCACGCAAGACCGGACCGTGCCCGGGCCTAGTCCGGGCTTACATAAACATATTCAGATAACATTAGATAAACATATTCAGGAATGGCTTATATCGTTGAATATTTAGATATGAAATCTGCAAAGAAAGTTTAGTTCGCGCCTACAAAACTTTTCTCGTTGAGAATTTTGACAACTCAGTTTGGCATTTATGACTGGGTTGTAGGGTGGTTCACGTTTGTATGGGAAAAATTCAAATTCTAGCTAGAATAAGCGGCACCCCCTCATTTTGTTACATTTGTTCTGTTGACTAAATATGCCAAGTTTTGTAATCTTATCTCAACTACAAGGGGGTGCTCAAACACTTTGAAATTTTTCAAAGTTGTATGAAATCCAAAAAAATCAAGTTATTATTTTTTTGAGTTTTATGTAAGTAGTAGTTTTCACATTATTTGAAAGTGTTATTTAAAAGTTTTTTGGTGAAAAACCATTTTTATTTCTATTTTTTATGATTTTTTTAGGTGAAATTCTATAAATCTTACTTTTGAAAAATTATAAAAAATAGAAATAAAAATGTTTTTCTACTTAAAAACTTATAAATCACATGTGCAAATAATGTGTAAACAGATACTTAAATAAAATTCTGAATAATAAATACTTGTTTTTTTTTTGGTTTTCATACAACATACAAAATTTTCAAAGTGGTTGAGCACCCCCTTGAAGTTGAGATAAAATTACGAAACTTGGTGTATTTTATCAGCATAATAAGTGTAACAAAATAAGGGGGTGCCCCGTCGGAAATTAAAAAAAAATGTTTTATGAACTAGGTTGCTATATAAAATAAAAAATCTACCATAATTTTTTTGGTAGGAATGCGTTCATAATGCGGCAATACGATTAGCGATTAGTAATTTTAACGTCCTGTTATTTTATAGTTAGTGCAACGCATTTTATTTAGCAATCGATAAGACCCCCACGTAAGCGTTAAAATTTCGCGAACTGTGCTTACGTTAGCAGGTGGTTTGGTGCAACCCGCCTAGGCATCTGACATGTCATTTTCTATGACCGCTGATCGGTGATCACGTGGTGCTTTCCAAAGAAAACGACGCGCCGGAAGTTTCGGCCCGGCCCCGGCCCGGTCTAACCTTAATATGACCAAAAATTAAACTGTAGGCTGGACTCTGACCAACATTTTGTTCAGCAACTTAAAAAAACTTGTGTTTTGATTTTTATTTAATACACTTTAAAGTTAATTCTAAGACGCAATGTATTGCGAATTTTGTTATGTTTAAGGCGTGAAAAGCAACGTCAATCACAATAATCATATCTATGGGCGTACATTGAAGATACTATTTTGCATGAAAAATAGATAGTCTAGACTTCATAATTAAAAAAAAATTACAAAAGTGTCACCGTTTGATTAGTACAATCTATGTTCTAATTATTTGCTCGTGTTACAAGCCACACCCTGTATATTATAACTCCTACCTGCTTTCAACCTTTTCAAATAACCAATATTGTATAGATTCATTCAAATCTGCCCCCAACACTTTCATCACTCTAAGCGAAAACTGTCCCAGAATTTCCCAGAAATTCCCAGCAGCCTTTGTGTAGGATAATGGGCAGGAATTCAAAGACGCCCGTTAACCGTTAATTCATTAGAGGTTTTTTTGGGCGAAACTAATTTGTCGGAATTGCTTTTCGCCTCCATTCTGTTTTGAGATTGAGTAATGAAGGCGAAGTGTTGGCGAAATCAGCTACAGATTTATTATATTTTTTCGTAAACTTATTGCGAGCGTTGATTTTGCTTTCCAGAGCCTCTACCATCAGTTTTAACATTGTCATAACGCTCACGTCTACGTAATTTACTTTCTGTACATCTCGCTTGCACTATTGCTCGCATATGCGAGTACGAGCGAGATGCATAGAAAGTAAGTTACGTAAACGTGAGCGTTATGTCAATGTCAAAACTGGTGGTAGCCGTACTGTCATGTTAATGACAGGTAAGAAAATACTCATTTAAACGAAAAACCTTTATTTCCTTAATTGGTAGGTACGAGTACGAGTAGGTAGGTCATTTAATATAATTTTAGTACTTGAATAGTGCGAGTTTGTGGACAGTCACTTTTAAGATACTTACAGCCCGATTCGAACTTTAAGATACCTCAATTAATAGATTTAGAAACGATATGGATTAGATATGTCGGTGTCAAATGTGACGTTACTTCAATCAAAAATTTCACTTTTGACACTGACATATCTAATCCATATCGTTTCTAGTTCTATTAATTGACGTATCTTAAAGTTCGAATCGGGTAGTTAGTTAGCTACATTCCTTTAAGTATATATTATAAAATATTTCATCGTAAATTATCGCTGTCATATTTTTCCATTCCGAAAGGGCTAGGTTACTTTTGCTGATTTATAACTTTTTATTTTATTTATGTGGCTGTTTCTACAAAAACCAGGGTTCCAGGGAAATTCCAGCCTCAAACATAATGGAAATACTTGCAATACAAGCACAACTAGTGGACAACACATTACAAAGCTAAATTTATTCCGAGGACACTCATGGCCGCTAAATAATAATAACAGTGCATAATTGTTTTCCGTCATATTTTCCCGGAAACGTTCGTATTTGCCATGCTACTTCAGACAACCTCAGTACTTTGTGTACCGAGAATGACTGAAATAGCAAGACACGTTCGTACGTTCCCGTGAAAATACGATGGAAAATAATTATTCTGTACTTCACATATAAAACGACTTCTCTGTTTTCCTTCATTAATATGGCTTTGAGATAAACAAAGGAATAGCCCTGAAGGCCCCGACCCTTGTGGGTACACAATAAACAAACAGGGTGAAATTTACACGAGTGGAAGAAGACGTTTTTCAATTTGAAAGGTTATTTTAAATTAACATAAACGCGTTTACCAAAAGTGAGTGTAATGACGGAAGCCAAGGAAGATGTGTATTTTTAACATATAGGTACACGCAAAGTGCTCTTTTGCGGCAGCTTAACCCCCTTAATCATAAAAGTTTACGGGCCTGATTTAGTTAAATTATGTTTTATCACTTTTTTACAAATACATAAGTCAAAATGACAGATAAAGACAAACGATTATTAGCTAATTGAGGCTTGTAGCGCGTTTATGATTAAGGGGCTAATGTGTCATATACCGGGTGTGGCCTGTAACATGAGCAAAAAATTAAACTGTAGGCTGTACTCCTCATACTGACCAACATTTGTTCAGCGACTTAAAAATAACTTGTGGTTTGATTTTTATTACACTTTAAAGTTTATTCTAAGACGCAATGTATTGCGAATTTTGTTATGTTTAAGGCGTGACAAGTAACGTCAATCACACTAATATGGCGTGGCCATGGCGTCCATTGAAGATAATATTTATTTTGTATGAAAAATAGGGAGTCTAAATACTTCATAATTTTTAAAAGTTGTTGAACAAAAGTGTCACCGTTTGAGGAGTACAATCTATGTTTTAATTCTTTGCTCGTGTTACAGGCCACACCGTGTATATACATTATTAAGCATAATGTTCATTGAACTATTATTACTAACGTATAGAACCAGCACAGAGAACCAATATTTTGCTCCATGAATTGTTGTTGTTTTGACAACAACCCATAGAAGCGGAGTGTGAATCTCGTGACCTAAACGCGTAAGCGCCATTAATTTTTTGGGCGCATACGACGTTTTGGTCGCATGGTACAAGTTGTGGTTGCGACAATTTCATTGTTTAGTCTTCACTATAATATTAATAATAACTCAATTATAATGTTGCTTTTTAGGGTTCCGTAGCCAAATGGCAAAATACGGAACCCTTATGGATTCGTCATATCTGTCTGTCTGTCTGTCTGTCTGTCTGTCTGTCTGTCTGTCGGTCTGTCTGTCTGTCTGTCTGTCTGTCTTTCCGTGTATGTCACAGCCACTTTTTTCCGAAACTATAAGAACTATACTGTTGAAACTTGGTAAGTAGATGTATTCTGTAAACCGCATTAAGATTTTCACACAAAAATAGAAAAAAAACAATAAATTTTGGGGGTTCCCCATACTTAGAACTGAAACTCAATTTTTTTTTTCATCAAACCCATACGTGTGGGGTATCTATGGATAGGTCTTCAAAAATGATATTGAGGTTTCTAATATATTTTTTTTTCTAAACTGAATAGTTTGCGCGAGAGACACTTCCAAAGTGGCAAAAAGTGTGTCCCCCCCCCCCTGTAACTTCTAAAATAAGAGAATGATAAAACTAAAAAAAATATATGATGTACATTACCATGCAAACTTCCACCGAAAATGGGTTTGAACGAGATCTAGTAAGTAGTTTTTTTTTAATACGTCACAAATCGTAAACCGCAATTTTGTTATGTTACTTGCTGCTACGGAACCCTTCATGGACGGGTCCGACTCGCACTTGGCCGCTTTTTGTTTTCTAGCTTTAGCCTAGCATTATAAATGTTCATGAACCTTTGCCTTCACATTTTTTTTGGCAAACATCATTAATAACTTTTTTAATCACTATTAAAATCGTAAAAAGTGTACCTACATAAATTCGGCAGTCATAGTTTAAAATATTTAAAGGTTTTGAATGAACAATTGAACACATATATATTTTTATTTCGTATTTCTGGTTTATTGTTTTTTTAGCAATGTTTTATCGTCGGCTGAGAATACGTTTGTGCCATAATATATCCATTTTTGAGAAAATCGTTTTTTAGTGATTCCTAAAATAACAAAAAAATTGCTATAATTGGCACTAATCGGTTTATGAAAAAACTATTTTTGAAAAATGTTGTGCCATATCCGCATTTTACTATAGGATAATTACACTCTGTTAACAGAAAATTATCACAAAAGTGTGACATATACCTACACAACTTTTGTGTCATATCATACATTATGCGTTTAACATTTACTCATCAAAAACGGATACGGCAATACTAAAAATGTTTTTATTTCATGATTACCACTGTATTCACAATATTTGTTGGGTACTATAAATAGTAAACATATGTGCCTAAATGATAAATACGTTCAATATTTCCTAAATGTAAAACTTTCCGAAAAATATATTTTTAGGGTTCCGTACCTCAAAAGGAAAAAACGGAACCCTTATAGGATCACTCGTGCGTCTGTCTGTCTGTCTGTCTGTCTGTCTGTCTGTCTGTCTGTCTGTCTGTCCGTCTGTCACAGCCGATTTTCTCCGGAACTACTGGACCAATCAAGTTGAAATTTGGTACACATATGTAAGTTTGTGACCCAAATACGGACATGTAACGTAAACAAATGAATTTTAAACATGGGGGCCACTTTTGGGGGGTAAATGAAAAAATGAAAAAAAAATAATTTTTCAAACTATATCATGTTACATATCAAATGAAAGAGCTTATTGTAAGGATCTCAAATATATTTTTTTTATAATTTTCGAGTAAACAGTTTAGAAGTTATTCAAGAAAATAGGCAAAAAATGACCATTCCCCCCCCCTTATCTCCGAAACTACTAAGTCTTAAATTTAAAAAAAAATACATAAAATAGGTCTATACCTATAGATGACAGGAAAACCTATTAGAAATGTACAGTCAAGCGTGAGTCGGACTTAATTACAGTTTTTGATCCGACCCCTACGGATTTTTTAAAGAGATTTCACTCACGTTTCACATAAAAAATACATTGTTAACAGTGCCGGATTACTTAGAGTAGTAGTTTTCTTAGAGTAATTGGTGATAATTTTCTGATAAGATAATCATTTTAAATATTTAACGGTCTTACCTACTTACGAGTAATTGTAAGGTCAAATTAAAAATAATGTATAAAAAAATATGTTAAATTGAGAGCTAGCTCAAAGTTTTTTGTACTCATCGACTTTAATGGTTGAATTAATAAAGACTTTGTAACCAATAAGCAAAACAAGCACGTGCTTACGGCACCACGTTCAGGGAGGGCACCAAAATGCCAGGTTGAAAAAGGTGAACAAATTTTAAAATTAGGGACAGACACATCGTTTTTACCACACGATTTTTTTAGCTGTCCAAAAGCTAATTTGCAAAAATAATGGCGCGTAATTCTTTGGGAAACAATCGGTAGCAGTAGAAGAGTCGTGATTACATGCATAGATTCGATTTCAACCCACTCTTTTGCGGTTCGGCGTTAGGTCTTATGCGAGGCCTTCTGCCTTACGGCAAAGTTGATCTTCTGCCTTAATTACACTTGGGCGTGGATCCAAATCCAAGCTTTCCTCTTTCGCAGCTGGGCCTACTGCATTTCTCACACTTCGCCAATTCAATTCCAAGCTCTCTGCTTTCTTGCATATTTTATGCATGAAAACAACCTCGCTGAGACCCTTAAATATCGAGCCCTATGCGAAGCTAGGCTGATAGAAAACTGTCCCATCCCTTCTCTGTATGAAATCCTGGATTCGCGCCTGGTTGGGACTAAAACTAAAATTGCGTTTTTATATCGAAAAATTTTCGCGCTCGCTTCGCTCGCGTTTTCAATTACTTTATAAGGTATGATAAAGGTGACATTCGGGTGGCGACTGCAGCAACATTACTCTGTTGCAACGTTACTGCTGCAGTACTGTCAACTTCCGTGATAAAATGATGTGACTGATTTCCATACTAAAAGTAAAAATGTACAACTGTCTATCATATTGCGTTTTTATATCGAAAAATTTCCGCGCTCGCTTCGCTCGCGTTTCTATTACTTTCTACGCTATGATAAAGGTGACATTCGGGTGGCGACTGCAACAGCATTACGTACTCTGTTGCAACATTACTGCTGCGGCACTGTCAATTTTCGTGATAAAATGATGTGACTGATTTCCATTCTCAGCTGTAATGCGGCAATGAACTTCTCTCAATTTACCAAAAAATCAATGTAATCTTGATGACCCTAGGGAGAGGGGGCACCTAGAAATGCTTAGGGCATCAAAATATCTTAATCCGGCACTGATTGTTAAAAATTGTGTAATATACGGAACCCTTGGAACGCGAGTCCGACTCGCACTTGGCCGGTTTTTTTTGCTTGTTTTCGCTCTCCTGCAAACCATGTAAGTGGCGTATGGCACAAACGTATTCTCACCCGACGTTATTGTAAACAAATTTAAACCCATAACAATTATTCAAAGTAGAAAAATAAATCTGAATCGGCTTGATAAAAAATGATACCAGTTTTTATATTTACTCTGCGAACACACTATTGGAATAACACAATATTTGAATTTAATAGAAACAGGTGTGAAGCCGGGAATCATTGAAACGCTATGTAGTCCTTCGAAAAAACCTCGGCAGAGAGCTTATTCCACAACCGGAGCGTCCGCGGGGGGAAATTCCTTTTATGGCCTGGCCACGACATTGCGCGACTGGCTTCGGCTTAGGCGAAAACCATAGGTAGTAACGAAAGGTCCGATCGCTGTATCTTGCTCCAACCTATTGGTTGACGCCTTAGCCGAAGCCAGTCGCGCAATGTCGTGGTCAGGCCGTTAGACCGCACACTGCGCGACCATTTAGGTTCTAGGGTATTAATCCTAATACCCTAGAACATAAATGGTGGTTCGTCCGAACACCCTGCCGACGGCGAGAGGTGTGGTGATAGAAAGCGTCCGTTAGCATCATGACAAGAAATCATTCACAGCACCAACCATTGTACTAATTCAGACAAAAATACTGGTTGAAAACAATAACTATACAAGTTTTTAGAATGCTTAGTTAAATATGATCGGTGTTTGACTTGAATTTAATGATTGAATTCTTGAGAAACACAGTAACTATATCCAATCCTTTTTCAATCGAGAGAATCCAAAACAATAAAAAGAAATGAAAAATATTTTCTTTTTTTTTCAGGCAATTAATTGGCCCATAGATTTACCTTAAAACTAGCATACTTATTATACCTTCAATATATTTTATCTTAAAAACTATTGGATTTCGCAACCCCGCAGTGTCAGGGAGCTAGCCGCGGAACCGCCAAAATATGACACACTTCGCCCACTTCGGCCAAAACTCTTCCTTGGTGAATCAACAACAATGACGCCGCCCTTTAAATCAGGCGATCCGAGGATAAGTAGGTACGGGGTAGTAAATTTTATGTAGAATTTTACTTCCTTTTTATTGTTTGTCTCAATATACGCGTTTTATTGCTGCGACTTGATTGGTGATAAAGAAGTAATCCTTGTAGAAAACAAGTCTAGACAAATTGTTAATGAAAACATGTTTTAAGATGATATAAATATATATTGAATAATTTTACGGTTTAGACTCACCTGTCGTCGTGTCTGTGTCGTGTGTGTGTGTGTCGTGTGTTCGTCGTGAACGCTGCTCGCACTGTTAGTGCTTGAAAAAGGAGACCTAGGCTCTCCGAAACATGTCGCGCGAGTGACTAAAAACAAGTGAGTCTAAACCGTAAAATTATTCAATGTTAGTATGTCTCACAACAGAGTAAGTTCGATTATATATCTCACATTTATAGATGATCTATCACGAATTTATTTTATTACCTTTATTTACCGACGTAACACAGTTTCGTTTCGTTTGAGTTCAAAACGCGAAAGTTTTCAAAGATAGAAATGTATTTGTAGTGCCACACAAAATAGTAGAAATTAAATAAAATGGAACTAAAAATGTCCATATTAAATTGTTGCCATGTTTTTAAGCATTACTCGTATTTATCAAAAATGTGACAGGTACGTAGCAAGTGGCGCCCTCATTTATTTTCTAATTTTTTCGGTATTTCCGGAAAGTTACAACCTTTAAACCTTCAAGAAAATACTCCTATCTTAAAAGTCGGCAGCGCACTTACAACTCCCCTGGTGTCAGTATCTATGGGTGACAGTAATCGATAACCATCAGGCGATTCCTCTGTTCGTTTGCCTCCTACATGATAAATAAAAACTTATAAGTACAGTCAAAAAAATTTATTTCCTACCCATCTCGTAATACCTTGTCACAGTGACAATCAATATGAAAGTCGCTAGGGACCTCATACTATTGTCACTGTGACAAAAAGTACAAAATGGGTAGAAAGAACCCATCAACGTGCACACTAGCGCCACTGCTAAATAATCGTGATTATTTAAATTTAACGAAATATATTTATAAAAGGGAGCCGCTATTACTGTATTTTGTATTTAAGTACCTTTTGAGTACATCAAACTAGTTTTTATGTTGCTGGATTCGTCGATCTATGAACTCAAAACAAAAACGGCCGTTATAACTTTGGACGCATAGATTGACGAATCCAGAAACATAAAACCGGCCAAGTGCGAGTTGGACTCGCGTTCCAAGGGTTCCGTATATTACACAATTTTTAACAATCAGTGCCGGATTAAGATATGTTGATGCCCTAAGGATTTCTAGGTGCCCCCTCTCCCTCGGGTCATCAAGATTACATTGATTTTTTGGTAAATTGAGAGAAGTTCATTGCCGCGTTACAGCTGAGAATGGAAATCAGTCACATCATTTTATCACGAAAATTGACAGTGCCGCAGCAGTAATGTTGCAACAGAGTACCTAATGCTGTTCCAGTCGCCACCCGAATGTCACCTTTATCATAGCTTAGAAAGTAATAGAAACGCGAGCGAAGCGAGCGCGGAAATTTTTCGATATAAAAACGCAATATGATAGACAGTTGTAAATTTTTACTTTTAGTATGGAAATCAGTCACATCATTTTATCATGGAAGTTGACAGTACTGCAGCAGTAACGTTGCAACAGAGTAATGTTGCTGCAGTCGCCACCCGAATGTCACCTTTATCATACCTTATAAAGTTATTGAAAACGTGAGCGAAGCGAGCGCGAAAATTTTTCGATATACAAACGCAATTTTACTTTTAGTCCCAACCAGGCGCGAATCCAGGATTTCATACAGAGAAGGGATGGGACAGTTTTCTATCAGCCTAGCCTCGCATAGGGCTCGATATTTCTTAGGCTTCGATATTCGAGGTTGTTTTCATGCATAAAATATGCAAGAAAGCAGAGCTTGGAATTGAATTGGCGAAGTGTGAGAAAGGCAGTAGGCCTAGCTGCGAAAGAGGAAAGCTTGGATTTGGATCCACGCCCAAGTGTAATTAAGGCAGAAGGCCTCGCATAAGACCTAACGCCGAACCGCAAAAGAGTGGGTTGAAATCGAATCTATGCATGTAATCACGACTCTTCTACTGCTACCGATTGTTTCCCAAAGAATTACGCGCCATTATTTTTGCAAATTAGCTTTTGGACAGCTAAAAAAAATCGTGTGGTAAAAACGATGTGTCTGTCCCTAATTTAAAAATTTGTTCACCTTTTTCAACCTGGCATTTTGGTGCCCCTCCTGAACGTGGTGCCCTAAGCACGTGCTTGTTTTGCTTATTGGTTACAAAGTCTTTATTAATTCAACCATTAAAGTCGACGAGTACAAAAAACTTTAAGCTAACTCTCAATTTAACATTTTTTTAAACATTATTTTTAATTTGACCTTACAATTACTCGTAAGTAGGTAAGACCGTTAAATATTTAAAATGATTATCTTATCAGAAAATTATCACCAATTACTCTAAGAAAACTACTACTCTAAGTAATCCGGCACTGTTAACAATGTATTTTTTATGTGAAACGTGAGTGAAATCTCCTACGTCATCATGCGACAGCGCTATATGATAATATGCGATAGCGCTATATATAGCGGCCATGTTATTGTGACGTAGGCCTGTGTCACTCTGGGAATAGAAGAACATGTTTTATTAGACCATGGACTAAACATAATAAATTATTAGACACCCCGCCGTTGTCGTCAAAAAAATGAATGTCAGGAAAAATATATCAGGAAATTCTAAATTTGTATCTGGTAACCCTAACCGATGGACAGTTACGGTGTTGTTATGGTATCATACGTACGTAAAGCTTTTCAGATTATTTCCGGCCACTCTACATAAACTGGCATGATATGAGACAGGCAACATCTGTGTACGAAGGCTCGGGATGAACGTGATTATGTAATAAATCACAGCATTCACAAAGTATTAGCAGGGTGCCGTCCCCTTGTCAGCTGCAATGTTACTCCGGTTGGTGGCCGATTCTGATTTCTGATTTACGAATTTGTTATGATACTGTTTGTAATGTTTAGTATACTTGGTAGTATACTGTCAAGCAGATCTTGTCAGTAGAAAAAGGCGGCAAATTTGAAAAATGTTGGCGCGAAGGGATATCGTCCAATAGAAAATTCGAATTTCACGCCTTTTTTTACTGACAAGATTTGCTTGACCAGCTATAATAAAAACCACTTGTTTTATTAAATTAATTTTAAAATAACTTTTACAACTCGACTCGCGGCAGACCACCCGCTAGATGGAGCGCACAAATTACTACACCGTTGCATCTACATCTGCAGGAAGCCGTGCATATGGCGAGTGACAGAAGCCTATGGAAGAGACTGGTCAGCAACATTACGACATGATGTCACGATCCTCTGCATTGAGGGAACGACTGATGATGATGAAGATGATGAACTTTTACAAATGTGCCTTCAAACAACATCTATATATGAGTAAATCCAATATGGCTCACCACCAAGTTATAGTTCATTCTTCTTCAACCGCGTCTGTACTTAACAAATGCCGCTCGCTGTCACTGTTACTTCCATATGCTTTGGGTCATTATAAACAGTCTGTAGTTGCGTTTCGTTACAAGCATACATTACACTGTTATGGTACCTAAATGGTCGCGCGCTGTGCGATTTATTTTTTCTCCGAATTTTCGACGAATTTTCTCCCGCGGATGCTCTGGCTGTAGAATGAGTTTTCTGCCGAGGTTTTCCCGAGGGCCTCCCTACAATATGGGGTTCTTAAAAACAGGAGTGTACAGGTTTTTAAAGGGTCGGCAATGCGCATGTAACACCTTTGGAGTTACAGGCGTCCATAGGCTACGGTGACTGCTTAACATGAGGCTGGCCGTAATGCTTGTTTGCCACCGACGTGGTTTAAAAAAATATTCCTTTTATTTTGATAAATTACCTATTATAATTTAACAGACTATGAATTGAAAAGTTGGAAAACTAGGAAAACTTCGAAGTTTGAATTGTAGAAAAGTAGAAACAAGATTGTTTATCCCAAGCAAGTACACTTTAAGCAAAACCGGGTGTTAATGGGTGCAAAAAATATTTCTCAATTACGGTCAGAATAATTAATTAAGAATGAAAATTCCCTATAATATCAGCTAAATTTCTTCTGAAACTGGAAAGTTTAACCCAAATACCAGGAAAGAATTAAACGAGGGAAAAAGTCACATAATACTTAATAATAATTGAAACTGAACTGTATTTTTTTAGAAATTTTCATCTGTCTATACCTTACGGTTCCAGTGATATCATAGGAAGGTTGGGTTCTATTTCAATTCAATTCAATCATTTATTTGCATAAAAAACACATAGAAATGCATAATAAACTGAACGAAATTCTTATTTTTTATAATTTACCCAACAGTCTATTGGTAAATCAATTTTTAAACATGCAGACGTCTGCGAGCGATAATCCAAATTTAATATTAAAGGAAAAAATGGAAAAATTACGCTTCCGGGTGGACTTGAACCCGCAACCTCCAAAGGCGTGTATACATAAGGGAAGGAATGGAAAGATTCGCAAGATTCTGGTAGGCTTCCGTAGCACAATTAGCAGAGCTAACGCACGGATTGCGGAGGTTGCGGGCTCAAGTCCTGCCGTAAGCGTAATTTTTCCATTTTTTCCTTTAATATTAAATTTAGTCTATTGGTATCACGACACGGTTTCCATATATGGTTCTCTCTGTGCCAAGTGAATCAGGACTTAATCACAAGGAGCATAAGGATACTTTTCGTATGTTATCTAAAGCCTTGGTTCCTCAATAACAACAAATATCTTCCGCTCCAAAGCACCCGCGAAGTTGTATTCAATAGAAATCTTGGAAATGTCACGTATTTTAAGGTATATTGTATATCTCTTCCGCCGTGCCCTGTTGTGTATCTCAGATAATAAAAAAACTCGACAAGTTTAGTGTAATTCTGACTCAGGTTCAAAGGGATACGATTACAATTTTTTACAATGTTTTCTCTTTTTCTTAAAATCGACTCACGCTTGTCCGTTTTTTACTGTTTGTTTTTATCATGCATAGGTATTTTTTAAGGGATTTTTATATTTTTGAACGTTTGATCGTAGAATCCAAAATAAATCAATTATTTGGTATTTTTTGCTATGAAAGCAATAGAAGACACTGAGAAATTTTCAACTGTTCCAGTGATATCATAGGAAGGTTGGGTTCTATTTCAATTAAATTCAATCATTTATTTGCATAAAAACACATAGAAATGCACGCAAATACAATTTTTAAAACACAGAGATCAGAAATAATAATCCACACATTTCGTCCTAATAAAACGCGACTGCGCGATTATCGCAATTTTACTGTGTACGAAGGTTGAAGGTATCCTAATTGGTCGCGCGATTGTCAATTAGGACACTTATTCGAGATTAATACGTTTGATTTGATTTGAAATAATATTCGCGCGAACTTGCAATAATCGCGACGTCGCGTTGTATTAAGACAACCCCTCATTTTGATGCTGACTGGACATCGTCGCTTTTTCATAAAAGTAGCTTAATAAAACCATTTGTATCTCTAAACTTTGCTTTTTAAATGTAACAAGAAAATACTTTTATTATCATCTCGGGCTCTTGAAACTTTTTCTGTCATTTGAACGCTACCTCGTTAGTGTATTTCACGCTAACTTTTAACAACAACTGAAAAAGTTTCTAAAATTCGTTTCGAATAACCAAACTCGAATTCGAAAATTCCAACAAACCGTATACAGGCGATGAAATTCGTCGGGAATCTGTGAAAGGACTTATTTAACACACACGCAGTTCAGGAAGTTTCAAATGAATGAATGAATGAATGAATGTCTGTGGTATTTGCTTTTGAATACTTAGACAGCTAGGCGGCCTTTGTCTTTTCTAAACTGGACGGACCTTCGTGGTCTTTATTAACATAACACACCTTAAAAATAAGCTAAAATGAGACCTAAAAGTAAATTAAAACTAACAAAATATGGTCTGTACCTGGGGCCAATTTCCTATTTGTAGGCGTTTACTTTTTTGGTAGTTATAGTTTAGTTTTTTTAGATAGTTTAATTTATTTTATTAGTCGGGCACAGGCCTAGTAGGGTGCCCAGAAGGCTGGCGGCCACGCTGAATGGTAACGCCAATGCGTTGGGCGAGGTAAGCCCCAGGGCTATAACCGCGAAAATCGAAGTTCGCAAATTGCGTGCATCTTTCTCGGTCACTCTAATTAAGCCTTGATTGGAGTAAAAGAGAAAGATCCCCGCAATTTGCGAATTGCGGTTTTCGCGGTAGCCCCCCAGCCTTCCGGTCACTCGTTGCGTCTATTAGGCGCTTTGCCAACTCTTTGTAGACGTTGTGCGCGCCTTGACCCCACGGCCCAAGCGTCTCCACGTTTCCTCACTCGGTAATATTGTTTTGCATCGATAATTCGATCCATGTTATTAGGTACTTTAGGTAGAACTGTTGGGTGGAGCGTTGGATTAAATAATATAATATACTAACAAATATTTGTTTTATTTGCTTTGGCACATTAAATATTATTATTATATCTTGAACGTTGTGTTGTTTTTCTCAATATATCAGATGTGACACACAGAAACTGACACTAATTGAAACACAGCATTAGTGTTCTACCAGTACTATACGTTCATGTATTCACAACATGAACCAATTTAATTGTTAAGTACAGATGTAGTGCATAATTGTTTTTCATCATATTTTCTGGGTGACATTGTCACTGCGTGACAAAACCCTTTAAAAAAAAAAGGATAAAAAAAAAAAAACATATTTTCTCGGAAACTTTCATAACTTCATATTTTTGTCATGCTAGTTCAGTCAATGTCCGTTGTCCATTGTACCGAGACTGACTGAAAAAGCAAGACATGTTCGTAACTTTCCGTGAAAATACCATGGAAAATTATTATGCACTACATGTGTAATTTCTTGTCAGTGTTGTTATTTCCGCTTCCATTGATGTTTCTCAACCCCAAAAAAAGGAACATTTTCCTCCTATATCATAAAAAAAAACAAATTAAATTAAAACGAGACGTAAACAATACTAAAAACCATCCTCGTTTTTGCGTAACCAAGACGTAAGAAAGCAAAAAAAACACAAAGGGAGGCATTTGCATAAATATAAGAGGGCTTATAACATAACCCTCTTATAGCTACGCCTAAAGTGTCTTTATAAGAGCACGTTTTGTATGCGGAGTACTTTTACGACTTTTTGCATTCTAATTTTAAAAGTGGGTTAGCAATTTTAAGGAAGGTTATTTCGTGCTCTGTGTTCGTTCGTTCGTGCTCTTTCCGTAATAAACACTAATAAGTATTTGGCAATCATTTTTGGTACGAGCTTTAATTGCGGACTGTACTTTTCTTTCCACAGACAACTAATACTCATCGAGACAATTCTAAAAACCCCAAACACAATTAGGTTGCGTTGTTTTATCACAGAGTTCCTATAGTCACCTCCTGTCTCCATCATCAGATCAGTTCCATGGTACCATACTATTGCATTGTCACCCGACATACACAATTACACACGTATACAAATTTTCAGCTTCAACGGAAAACGGGAAGTGGGTCAAATTTAACTTGCAAGATTTGAGCCGTACACACATCATCATCATCATAGGCCTTTTCGTCTATTGCAGACGATTTATGGTGTAACACCGGAGAAACACCGTTTTTGGTGGCTGAATACTTCGTTCGAAAATATACATACATAAGTACATACAATGCAAGTTACGTAAAAGCTTGTAATTAAAACATACTTAAATGTCACTTTTCATGGAAATACAACGTGATACGTGAACGTACATATACAACGTGATTTGATTACAGTGTTGTTCAATAATATAATTTGATTGAACCAGCAGTATTGGGTTTAAATCGTTGTTCATTAATACTAACAAATGTCTGGAAATAATGTTCGAAAATCATAATATTAATTAAGATTTACTTTAGCTTTTCGACGAAGGAATCAGGAACGGTAATCTTGTTTTATTTTCATGGCAACATCGTTGATTGAATGAAATTCGATAATTATAAACGTTATTATCGCTAATTAATAAATTCAGCTAAAATCAGCTTTAAGTACTGATTTCCTTTCTCCGCTATAATTAAAATGGCTTATTATTAACCGGGCAACTAAAATATTAAACAGGAACTTTCATTGGGCATATAGTAATATAATTTGGCTGTGCATTAATATTTTAACGCCAATAAATTTATATTAGCCTCAAATATAAGCATCAGATTATTAAATAAACTGGCACCAAAATCAAGCCACTCAAAAAATATATAGGGAACTTGAAGTGATAGGTTGGCATCTAAAATAATAAGTTGGCAACTAATATTGTAAAGCGATCATAAAATTTGGTTGTCATCTAGTTGTTCACATCTAAGTAATCCATATTTAGCATTTTCGTTTCAGGTAGGTAGGGTCGGGTTTTAATAGGTACGAAAGCAAGTTTTCAAATTGATAAATTTCCTAATCCACAAATCAACTCAAATTAATTTACCAATGGTCAGTATACATATAGTCGAAATTCCTAATCATGACACACCTAATGCCCATTATACCATTAGGTCTTTCATTTTTTAATGACTAACTTCAATAGTTACCACTGTATTCTGCCAGAGTCAAAAGATAGGTGCGACGACGAGCGAAGCCAGGAGGAGCGTGTTAGGTTGACAGTGTCCAAACAAAATATTTTAAAAGAACTTCATTTTTGAATTAATAGATAACCGTTTTCTTTTTAAAATTTGCTTCATAAATGGTCTCCAATATTCAGTTCCCAAATAAATATTGGGTACCTGCCTAAAAATAAACAAAAGCTGTAACGGCATTAAAATACAACTCATATTAATATATTTTAAGGCTCTGTTTTTGTTGCCAATCTATGTATTTTAGTACCCATGTATTTTTTTTTAACTGCCAAAATTCGATTAATTAGTTGACCGGTTAAATACGTGCCAATAAAAATTAAAGGAATTTACTCACTAAAAAAGTTATTAAAATAAAAAGTAATAAATATAGTAGTTATGTAATAAAAGTTAGTACACAATTAGTTATTATTAAAAGCGCTCTTTTTAGATCCAGAGATATTTTTTTGAAATGAAACGTGAGTGAAACGTCTTTAAAAATCCGTAGAAAGGGTCGTATAAATGACAGTTGAAATAGTACATTGTGTATTAAGGGCGGGAAATAAGAAATTACGAACGAGTGTCAATTTTAAGCCCGACGCGAAGCGAGGGCTTAAAATGTTCACGAGTTCGGAATTTCTTTACCGCCCGTGGCACACACAATGTTTTTCATCACACTTGTAAGGAAAAAAAGGAGAATTAATAAAAACAAACTTCTGTATAAAACACTTTTCCGCCCTAGGGCGAAAATTTCAATTTCCCGCCCGCAAGCCCTACGTGTAAATAAGTGTTTTTCATCACACTTGCTCGGAAAAGATTTTTTCCGCCCTAGGGCGAAAAATTCAATTTCCCGCCCGCAAGCCCTACGTGTAAATACATCTTTTCCGAGCAAGTGTGATGAAAAAAATGTTGTGACGCCGTGGCTTATACATAATGTTTGCAACTGTATTACCTATAGGTACCTATGCATACTTAGTTTTGATATCGATGTACCATCTGATCATGCTCCGCGACTGTTGCGCCATTTATGGTTCTAGTTAAATTGGTTGTTCAATGTTACGCTATAGAATTTCCAATTTAGCAAGAACCCTAAATGCCATAACAATCCCGTGTGGTAACTGCACCTATAGAGGTAAGTAGCCATTACTTAGAACTGAATACACCGCTGTACAATAGAGTTAGGGCATATTGTGGTCTTCGCACACTTTTACCTATATTATTTTGCAGATAGCAAGTAAGTATCGTCATTTCATGACATTTTTCGGTAAAAAAAATGTTTATAATGTCCTCAGTCACTCCATTCTATCGACCGGAATTAAGCATTTTCAATATCCAATTTGGGAGCTGCGCTCTTTACAGATCAGCTAACAAAGCTTTCTAAAGTCTAGAATTGTGTTACCTATTAGTACTTAACTTCATCCATTCTAGGAATTACCTACATCTTAAATCCGTAACAAGATATCTTCAAACTTGAGTCAGACATTCTTGGGATAGCTAGTTGAAATTGAATTCTCAAGTATCAGGAATGATTTATGCCAGAAATTGAGCAAGTATCAAGAATTAAAGATAATTCATTCCGAAAATTAAGCGCTTTAACCCCCATTTAGACGGTTCAAGAACTTGCAATATTGCTAACTACAAAGTAGGTACCTATTGCAATGAATTCAGTCGATTGACCATATACCGAAATTTAACGAAAATCACACACACACATCTGGAGTTGCAGGCGTCCATAGGCTACGGTGACTGCTTACCATTAGACGGGCCGTATGCTTGTTTGCCACTGACGTGGTACCTATATAAAGTTCTCGTACCGTCTAGATGGCGCCTAACTTTTAGTCGAAAGTACGGTTATCCTTTACACTTCAGCTATTTTAGGCTAACTCTTGTCCAATGTAAGTCCTCCATTCCACTAATTAACGTGGGATCAAAAGGGAAATTTACATGTTATTTTACTGTGCCTGTCTATCTTGTACCTATAGGCGTATACCTCTTCTAGTACTCATATTTAATTACACAAACGGGTCTACCGCGATATAATGTCATTGTTTTTACCTTTAATTCCGACGTTTCAGCTGAGTTGCACCAGCTGTGGTCACGGAAAGACTGACGCAATTTCTTTGTCTACCCCGAACATTTTTATAAACTAATTTCGGGTAGTTTAGTGGTGTTTTATTAATATCTCTGTTGACATTTGTTGGGACGTCAGTCTTTCCGTGACCACAGCTGGTGCGACTCAGCTGAAACGTCGGAATTAAAGGTAAAAACAATGAAATTATATCGCGGTAGACCGGTTTGTGTAATTAAATATGTGTACAAAACGCGAGAGTTTAAAGTGTTATATTGCAAACCTCTAGTACTCTTAAATAACCTTATGTATTTGAAATAAGGTCACAAATTCCCGGTCATCTATTTATGGACCTAGGTATTATTTAGGCACAGGAATAAGTGGTTCCTTTACGTAAAGTTTTTGACATTGATAGGGTTCCGTTTATTTGAAACCAATATAACACTGTTAATAGCACTGTAATGTTAGTGCTTGAGAAAGGAGACCTTGGCTCTCCGAAACAGGTCGCGCGAGTGACTTAAAACAAGTGAGTCTAAACCGTAAAATTATTCAATATAAGGTGGTGGTACTGGTGCTCGACGCGGTTCCAGTACGTCATCTTGTAACTTAAGTCATTGTCAATAGAGGTGACAGCAGGGTGTCATCTATTGGGCATTAGCACACCGCCATGTCGAGCACTAGTACCACCACCTTACATAGGGACACGAGGATATACATAAGAAGTATGGCATGCCTTAATGTGACGTTCCATGGGATAAGGTACCTTATGGTGGCTGGCGCTTACGTGGCATAGCACTGCAATAGTATCGGCCTAAATAGGAGCGGCGCCGGTGTTAATAATTAGGTATAGCGTAAGCCTGACCGTCATAAGGTACGTTTGCCCGTGGGACGTCACAAATATTTAATAAAGCTAAGTTAGTTTGTATCAATGTAAGTAGGTATTTTTGATTTCGTATGATAATATCAAATAATTTATTTAACAGAAACGTCTGCAAACAATACCACAATGCTTAGAAATAGGTACATATACAGGAAAAGTGGAAAAACTCAATAGGCAGAGCGATGGGCTAGTACTTATCCCAGAGCCGCAATTTCGAGTGTTAAAAAATATCTCAACACGCAGTAACGCCTGTAAGATGCATGTTCAGAATCTTCAGATATTTGTGGGGTCCTTGGCTGCTCAGATATATCTGATGGCGACTGTACGAGTACGATAGTTTATCAAAAGTCTATCAACTGTCAAATTGTTATTTTTCATATTTTTCGGAACTGTTACAAATTGTTACTAGGTTTTTATTTGGTATGAATAATTCATAAGGAAACAGGATATTTCCGGAGCAAAATACTTTTGCGTTTTTGCGTTTTTGCATAATACTCGCCAAGAATTCAAACGCGGAATCAGAGGCGGATTAGTCTGTAAGTATTCTTGAATTTTAATTCGAGCTCGCGTTCAAACGACGGCGGCCATTTTGTTAAGCGGCCATTTTGTACGGAAACATGTGATGGCGGGCGCTTCCGGTCACAGTAAACAGTAAACATTATTCAACCAATTTTTTGTATTTTTAGTTCCATGGGTAAAGGTACCTTATGGCGGTTGGCACATTATTATTGGAGCGTCGTTAATAATAAAGTAAGCGCCGACCGTTATAATACCTTGAAACCTAATATACCTTTAGTCATAGAACGTCACATTTTTTAAGTTGCTGCACAGTATTAAATATTTAAAGTGTTATTTGTGTAATAAAGTGTGTAGTCTAAATATGTGTAAAAATTCATATTTTTCACTCTTATCTTCGCGTATATTCGGACCAGGGATCGGAAATTCGGATGCTTTTATACCTAAACAGAAAATTCCCGGAAAAAGCTCAGCAAGTATGGAGTCGGCTTCTTAAAAATATTATTTAAATTATTTAAGTTCCGAGATTCCGGGATCGCATAAAACATCACGAAATAGTGATACCTGTCAAAATATTTAGTTTATGACTATTTTCAGCGATTTTGTTAACATACCTACACGTTGGTAAACAGTTTTAACTACAAACAGGGTGTAACAAAAAAATTGTGGTGAATCAATTAAGAGCGTAATAGGTATTGTGTTTTGATTATGGAATATTAGGAGAAACGTAAGAACATTTTTTTTAATGAGGCAGGTACGTCTTCCCATTTCAATCTAATTTCTGTTTCCTTTATTCTTTTCTTATCAGAAAACGATTGACCACTATTTGTTTCAATTTAGTGATTTAACAAAAATACTAACCATTACTTTTCATAAGAATAATATGTAACTTAACAAATTTAGTTTGATGTTAAAGAATAGTGTAGGTACTGTTAGTTAAACAAACCACATTATTTTGTAAAAAGAAACAACTGAAATATGTTATTTAAATACTTTAATTCGTATGTGTATATGTATCCTAATTGCCGGTATTCCGGGTAATCCCGGTAAATTTATTAGCAAAATTAAATTGAGTCCGCCTCCATACTACTCAACAATAACGCGGTGTAGGTACTGAGGCCGAAGTTTAGGTATAAAAGCATCCGAATTTCCGATCCCTGATTCGGACACATTAAATATCTATTACTACCTAATCGAAGCCTTATAAATAACTCTTTTAACGCCAATATGATCGTTGAAATCTACTTTTGTGAAACTATACAATGTCTGATCGGTGTGGTAAGGATGAACCGTTCATTAAAAACTAATCGTTAATGCAAATGCTTTAAATGACTTTAAATGTTGCAGGCGTCCACAGCTACGGGGACCGCTTACCATCAGGCGGGCCGTATGCTTGTTTGCCACCGACGTAGTATAAAAAAATCTCATGAATAAATAATTTAAATAAATATTTGGGCAAAATCTTACACAGATCGACCTAGCCCCAAACTAAGCAAAGCTTGTACAATCTTGTTGTCTGGACGGAATCGTTAGAAAATCGTGCTACATATTGCTAGACACCTATTCTGTCGTTTTGATATAGGTCACAAACTTTCTCATTTCAAATATTCAAATAAAATGAATTTCGTAGTAAAGTTGTAAAGCAAAACCGAGCCACAAAGGTTTTCCTACTGTTCCACAACTGTGTGCTAAGCGACCTTTGTGTTAGTTGTATGACTATGTTAATGGACTGTGGCATCGTAAAAGCGATGAGGATGGTCGAAGAGGGCACGCCATCTCGTGTAATCCCTCCGAGAACGGTGTTATGCGGTATGTAGCATGTTTGGACTCGATAAAACCACAACGGTTTCAGATGTAGTACATAATTATTTTCCATCGTATTTTCACGGAAACGTACACGTGTCTTGTTATTTTCAGTCGGTCTCGGTACAAAAAGTATTGAGGTTGACTGAAGTAGCATGACAAATACGAACGTTTCCAAGAAAATATGATGGAATATAATTATATGCAATACATCTATAGCAACATTTTAAGACTTGCTTTATAGGAATTAAAATTTTATTATAATGCATAAAAATTGCCAGGTTAATTTTGCCAATTTGCTTAAAAACGACTTTAGAACCTCAAACTAAGTTAACACAAATAACTTTAGATAGTAAAATTTATTTAACTCTTTAATCTCCTTTTAAGAAACTCAATTTACTCTGAAATCACACAAAGTCGGACTCGCGTTCCAAGGGTTCTCTGCCTTAGAACGCGAGTCCGACTTTGGTCCGATTGGGTGGCTTATAGTATATAACATGCATTTCAGTTTATAAAAAGTATGACTTTTTACTAGAAATAATCTCACGAGGCACTGAATTGTTTTCTTACTTAGTCTAAGTATTGATATTTTTTCCTATTACTAATGTATCAAGATACCAAGCAGATAAATTACATTACATTTATATTAAATAAATACTGAGCGAGAAAAATCCTTTCCAATTTACCCGATCCGACTTCACAGCCGTCATAATGCTAAGATCAGGATAATCTTCTACAAGGGACAATTGGAAAATATAGACTAACCCCCTTATTCATAAAACTTTACGGGCCTGATTTAGTTAAATTGTGTTTTATCCCTTTCTTACTAATATATAAGTCAAAATGACAGATAAAGACAAACGATTATTAGCTAATTGAGGCTTGTACCGCGTTAATGAATAAGGGGGTAAAACTTTGCATGCAAAGCTTTGGTTTATTATTACTACAGAGAACATACCAAACAAGGATATTGTAGCAATCACAACCTGTACCATGGGACCAAAACGTCGTAAACGCCGAAAAATTCATGGCGCTTACGCGTTTAGGTCGCGAGATTCACGCTCCGCTTCTTTGGTTTGATGTCAAAACAACATAAATATAATTGCAGCCAATTATAATAGTTTTCAATTGCAGAAATCTTGATAGTATTGAGCGGTATTCACACTTGTGATCTACTTATTGATTCACCCGGTTAAGTCGCTTAAAAACTGTACCATGGAAAAATGTGACCAATTAGGTATTAGGACTGTTTGTTAGAGAAATACTGTTTTTCAAGCAAAGACAATGTTCAGCTTACCGAACCGAAGTCTGTAACATTTATTGGTCTCTGCTATCAAAAATGCTTACGGAAACAATATGCGAATCAATACCGAACCCGGACGAATCCCCCTCATACATTTTATTTTGAAAAATCGTGCACAATAAAGGTATCTGGATACGGCGGCCAGGACAAATGGTTGAGTGATCTCGGATATTAGTCATTTCGTGAAAAAAAGCCGTATCTGGACGTAAAAGATGTGTTTTTGGGGTTCCGTACCTCAAAAGGAAAACACGGAACCCTTATAGGACTCGTGCGTCTGTCTGTCCGACCACTCCCATTTACCTCCGAAACTAATGGGTCTAAAATTTTGGAAAAAATACCAAGAATAATTCTTTAACTAATAGATGACAGGAAAACCTATTAGAAATGTGCAGTCAAGCGTGTGTTGCACTTAATTACTTAGTTTTTGATCCGACTCCTACGGAGTTTTTAAAGACATTTCATTCACGTTCCACATAAAAAAATACATTGTTAAACTGGGTAATGTACGGAATCCTTGGAACGCGAGTCCGAATCGCACTTGTCCGGTTTTTTACGACAATGAACAAATGTCATAAGATTGGTCGGCCATTTTGTGTGGGTGGACATTGAGGTAATTTAAAGAGCGTATTATTTTACCTGCGGAGGGGTTCTTGCAGATTAAATCATATTTTTTTTATAGTCTCACAGTAATTAAACTAAAATAGTTAATATTAATATAAAATTAGTATGTAAGTAAAAATGTATTATGCCACGGTTGCAAGAAATAAAAGGCTTTTTATTTTATTTATTATTTTAATCAAAGTTGTTTACTTTTTACACAAGGGTCGAGCGGGCATGACCCGAGGTGACAATCGGTAGGTACTTGTTAACGCCAATCAATATTAAAAGTAAATAATGTATCACAATGACAGATGCGAAAAGTTACTTTTCACATTTATAATTGATTTAAGATATATTTTAAGTAGTTTTATAACTTTAATAACGCGGTCTTTATTGCATTACTAGCACATTATAAAAACTATTGAATTCGCGGTAGGGCCTCAGACACTGGTTTTGAATCCATTACCTACGTCAATTGAGGACGTCGATTCTGCGCCTATAATTAGGATAGATTCAAATACCCTGAAATTAAGCCAATTTTACGGTATACTCGTAACTGACATGATTTAGTCACTCGCGCGACATGTTTCGGAGCGAGTAGCGAACACGATGGGCGCGAGTTCAACCGTACGAGTAAAATTTGCTTAATGTGAGTAATGTTACACGACAGTTTAAATTCGATTACCCTGAAAGTAGATAACACTAACACAGTATGTTCAGATTCGTTCAAAGAACCTACCTATTATAGATTCTATGTGTGTATTGTGTATGTTTAATGTGTAGTACGGCCCGATTGGAACTTTAAGATCATCATCATCATCATATCAGCCAGAGGACGTCTATTGCTGGACAGGCCTCCCCCAAAGAGTGCCACAATTACCGGTCTTGCGCCACCCGCATCCAGCGGACTCCCGCGACCTTTACCAGGTCGTCAGTCCACCTTGTGGGGGGTCTACCCACGTTGCGCCTTCCGGTACGTGGTCGCCACACGAGAACCTTTCCGCCCCAACGGCCATCGGTTCTACGGGCAATGTGCCCCGCCCACTGCCACTTAAGTTTAGCGATTCGGAGGGCTATATCGGTTACTTTAGTTCTGCTGCGGATGGCCTCATTTCTGATGCGATCACGCAGAGAGACTCCAAGCGTAGCCCTCTCCATTGCCCTTTGGGTGACTTCGACCCTTCTTATAAGGTACACAGTAAGTGGCCACGTTTCAGTTCCATATGTCATCACTGGCAACACACATTTATGAATGAACTTTAAGATACGTTTACTAGATCTAGAAACGATATGGATTAGATATGTCAGTGTCAGATGTGACGTTTCTTCAAACAAAAACGTCACTTTTGACACTGACACATCTAATCCATATCGTTACTAGATCTATTAATTGACGTATCTTAATGTTCGAATCGGGCAGGTAGTCATTTATAAACCTATCTAACTAATAAAGTATACTACCGATTTTTTGTCAATAGGAGGTAAGGTGAAGTAGAGTGAAGAATCTGGATACCATTTGACTACACTATACTATCCAACACGATTCTTCTTATACCCAAAAATAAATAAATAAATAAAATAAATAAATATTAGGGGACATCTTACACAGATCAACCTAGCCCCAAACTAAGCAACGCTTGTACTATGGGTGCTAAGCGAAGATATACATACTTATATAGATAAATGTACATACATAGAAAACAACCATGACTCAGGAACAAATATTAGTGTTCATCACACAAATAAATGCCCTTACTGGGATTCGAACCCAGGACCATCGGCTTCGCAGGCAGGGTCACTATCCACTAGGCCAGACCGGTCGTCAAAACCAAATAGTCCATAATTATATATAGTAGAGCGTAAGGTACTCTCATTGTTTCATACAATTGGCTTATATTTCTTCAGACATTTTTTCATTATTGTTGTTTCAATTTTTTTAACAGGGTTAGATAATTAAGTGTAGAAGCGAAAAAGCAAGCAAGCAACCAATACAATAATTATTTAACTCACTGTAAGTAGCGATGCGTACGGATCACTCAATGCTTCGAGTCATGAATGGGGCTAGGCCAGATTTTCCTTTTCAAATCTCCTTGAGGCTTATTCTGATTCGTAACCCGTTATCACAACTAGAATAACCCTCCTTGGCTACACGCTCAGGTCTAGCTTGCCGCCGACCTATCACTGAACTAGGCTTCTCATAAAATAAGTTACGTCTGACCTTTGAATTTACGATCAAGTATACGACCTAGTAATAGCAGTATAAAAAGTAAGACCTTTCCTACTTAAGTGGAGTAGATATTCAATGCTGTAATCCCATCGCGACGGCCGGGAAAAGTACTTTCCCTGACTTACAAATTTTAGCCCTTATCACAAACACATGAGGTCTACAAATGATTTAGGATTAAGCGAGTTTATTAGTTCAATCACTTTATTTATAAGTACAGGTTCATCCATTAGTTCTCTAATGGATTGTGTACTTACTAATTACTCAGTTGGCTCAGTAACCCAAAGTGAGACTTGCCACTTGGCCTCCGACACAAGACAGCGCCACTTTGATCCTGCGCTACTTTAAGTCAACTATTCAGAGAGACATTTGACATGAATATAGAAGAAATATAATAAAAATAAAGTAGGTGACCTATAACGTTCGTCGCGTGATATCCAACTGAAGTCTACTTCAACGGCGTGGGCCGGCAAAGTTGTATGAAAATCCATTGCCCTATGCGTAAAGCGCAACTACCAGCTTCGCTATGTATAATCACAAAAAAATAAGAACACTATTTGCACGTTTGAGGTTAATACCTGACACAGCTATTACATTGCCAATTTAATAATACTCCAGTAATCCACCTCATCAAGGCAACCATAAAAGTAAACTCAACATATTTCTTCACTCACTCGCCAACATTTTCCTATCTTAATCTCAAACAAGGGTGCTTGCCTAAGGTTTTTGCACCCTAATAAAAACTGTCAGTCACCCCACTCATCACTGCCACGTTTCCCATCGAGAAGGGACCTGCAAATCTGAATGGACATGCCGACCCTTTTTTGCAAAAATGAAAAATCATGACGACACATTTCCTTGAAGGGCGAATCAAAGGGATCTGCCGGTAAACGGTTGGGGTGGAGTTAAATGTTATTATATTTATCATTGACGAAAATGTTCTTTGCATTTTGAGTTGAAGTGGAAATTGGAGGTAGACTGATGGTGTTACTTTTAAAATGCTAAAATGATTTTACGGATTCTAAGCCCCTTAATGAATAACAAATTAAAAAACCCCCCGTTTGTAGAGAGCAGCAGGCATGACAAGGTTTGGTTAAAGATTCGCAGTTGTTTAATGTGTATAAAAGCAGAAGAAAATGAAGTACATCTTGACGAATAATTTTGTAATAAGGAGTATTTTAAAGCGCTGAAAAAAACGCATATCTACTCATAAAATCATCAGAATCCAAGCTCCAATTTGAATTGAATTATACTCTGATAATTTTAACTTATAATACCCGCCTCAAGCGAGTCAAGCGGCAAATTTAATAATCTGATATGATATTATTAATACATAGTTTATAGCGGGTCTATCGCGAATTTGTTTACTTTCATTTCCGACGATTCAACACAGATTATGTACAGTCGACGTCAAAGGTATGTTTACACTTTTCGCCTTATTACAAAGGAGTAAGGTGCAAAAGTGTAAACATGTCTTTGACGTCGACTGTACACTGGTCGTGTTCGCGGATAACAGTTATGACGTCCCAGCAAAAATGTCAAGCAGAGATTTGGGTAATTCCACGATGGACAGTGGAAAAAGTGTTTTTTTGTATTTTGGCAGAATTTAAAATAGGTATTTGTTTATTGCCAAATCTAGATTGGCTTTAAACTTTACCCAGATGATTTTTTTTATAAATAAGTTACATACATAGGTATATTATAGTTAGCACAGTATGTTTAATTTATAAATAAATAAATGTACCTCACACGCCTAAAATATGCATTTTTAGGGTTCCGTACCCAAAGGGTAAAAACGGAACCCGATTACAAGACTCCACTGACCGTCTGTCTGTCTGTCACCAGGCTGTATCTCATAAACCGTGATAGCTAGAAAGTTGAATTTTCATAGATGATGACTATTGTATTTCTGTTGCCGCTATAATAATAAACATTAATAACAGAAATGTAAATTTCCTTCGATAGCGTGGGATTTTCAGTTTCCAAAAAGTCCCGCTTGGCGCGCTGTTCAAAAATCCCATACAAAAATAGACATAACGCAAACGCGAACGCTCGTCACGTTATCGAATGAAATTACACTAGGGATTTCTGTTTGCACCGGGAGTTAAAACGTTTAATGATATATCTTCCCGTCACGTCATGGATTATGCTTTTGTGATAAAATCATTTTTCATGCAAGGCTTTTTGCCTGTGGCGCTTTATCCTGGCACTGTCATCAGATCTTCATACATTAAGCAATTTTAAGGGGTGTGTTCAGAACGTGATATACGTATTTATAAACAGTTTTATACCTAACAAAGTATATATTATAACTTAATGTTTCTGAATTTTCGTATCTAAACGAGCTTAAGCCATAAACCTTTCAAAGAGATGATTTAAAACGTAATCTTGATAGAGTTTAAATAATATATCATCATTTAAAATGTTTCAATAAAAAAAAGATTACGCCGAGTTTGTAATTCAACTAAATGTAAAAGAACTTGTTAGTTTTTAAAAATCCAATTTTAAATTGAATACTTAATACGGCCTTGTTTGCTTCAAGCTTTTTAGGGTTCCGTACCCAAAGGGTAAAACGGGACCCTATTACTAAGACTTCGCTGTCCGTCCGTCCGTCCGTCCGTCCGTCCGTCCGTCCGTCTGTCACCAGGCTGTATCTCACGAACCGTGATAGCTAGACATTTGAAATTTTCACAGATGATGTATTTCTGTTGCCGCTATAACAACAAATACTAAAAACAGAATAAAATAAAGATTTAAATGGGGCTCCCATACAACAAACGTGATTTTTGACCAAAGTTAAGCAACGTCGGGAGTGGTCAGTATTTGGATGGGTGACCGTTTTTTTTTTGCTTTTATTTTGTTTTTTTTTTTGCATTATGGTACGGAACCCTTCGTGCGCGAGTCCGACTCGCACTTGCCCGGTTTTTATTTAAAAAACATGATGAATTCGTCATTATAGCTAAAGTAGGTATTGAAAATTTTATAAAGACATCCTGTATTAAAATAGTAAAATTAAAATAAAGTATAGGATAGCCCTATAACTTAAATTTTACAATACAGGGGCTTAGGGGGGCCATCATGGGGCTTTAAAAGCCGACACAATTGTGTAATAGTATCCATCACATTTTTATTCTGAAACCAGTCTCATTAACAGACAGTATATTTTTAGCTCTTAAAATATACCTCAAATTGTGAAAATAATTGTTTCTTTTCACAGTAAAACAGCTGTGACAGAGCTCATAAAAAGGATATGCATTGTCCACAAATAAAAAATGAGTAGGTACGCTTTTGCCCGGGGCGACGGGACGGGAGAATCCGGCAGGCTAGTTTGCATGTTATTATGATAATTTGGGAAGCTAAAATATAGTCAAGTGCGAGTTTGACTCGCGTTTTGAGAGATCAGTACGTCTACCATCAGTTTTTACATTGACATATACGCTCACGTCTACGTAACTTACTTTCTTTGCATCTCGCTCGTACTTGCATATTAGTGCAAGCGAGATGTACAGAAAGTAAATTACGTAGACGTGAGCGTTATGTCAATGTCAAAACTGATGGTAGAGGCTTAGGAAGACGTGGCAATCTCACACTCACAATACACTGTAAACATTTAAATACCTATGTTTTATTACGGCATATTATTACGACGTTTTTCTGAAGCTAGATTTTAAACGGTATTCATTAAGGGGCCCACAGATTACCAGTTCGCCGAACGATATCAGCCTGTCAGTTGTTGAGAGCTGTCAAATTTTGCGTTTAATTGACAGGCTGATTTCGTCCAGCGAGCTGGTAATCAGTGGACCCGTTTACAGATAGAAACTTATGCTTTAAAAAAACTAATAGCCACGTCAAATTAAGCCGAATTTGGGCAAGCTGCGGAAATTATTCGTGTAGTTTTGAAAATTGGTACAGGCATACCTTGTGGTGTCCAGATAAACATACTAAAAGTCCTCGAGGGTAGGGGGTGTGCTGGGGGTGTAGAGGGGGGTTGAAGGTACCTTTTTTCATATTTTTGCTCATATCTCTAATATCTGTACGAATAGCATTATAATTACTTCGGACAAAAGTTTTAACATAAAATTTACTACAGATTTGGTTATGTTTATTTTTACTCTGCGATCAATACTTTAGGAGCTACAGGCTGTTGAAGTTAAATAATAGATTAAAAATAGACGGTTTAAGAAAACGTCGTATATTCATAATTGTTTATCATAAATAAAAAAAATAGTTTAGAATAAGCAAGCTAAGCGACCTGCTGATAAAATATAAAAAAAACGACCAAGAGCATGTCGGGCCATGCTCAGTGTAGGGTCCGTAGTTACCCGTTCGTCAAAATATACTATTTGCAAAAACTCAAAAACTGCTAGACCGATTAGGTGCGCTATATTTTTCCCTAAAAGTCTTTACTAAGCTTTACTTTCCCCATTTTTTTTTATATTTTTTGGACCTATGGTTCAAATGTTAGAGGAACTAAAGTGGAAAAAACAACGTTTTTTCTTTCAGATCGATTATTTCCGAAAACATTAAGTTGATCAAAAAATGGTTCTCAAAGACCCGTATTCTTTTTAAATGACCTATCCAACGACACCCCACACTATAGGGTGGAAGTGAAAAAAAATTTCATCCCCTCTTTAATGTAGGGCAGCCACCCTAAAAAAATATTTTTTCTAATTTATATTTTACGACTTTGTCAGCGTAACTGATTTATATATTCGTGTCAAATTTAAACATGAAAACTAGAAAAAATATTTTTTATGGTGGCTGACCTACATTACAGTGGGGATGAAATTTTTTTTCGCTTTTACCCTACGGTGTGGGGTGTCGTTGGATAGGTCTTTTAAAACGAATACGGGTCTTCAAGAACTATTTTTTGATCAACTTAATATTTTCAGAAATAATAGATCTGAAAGAAAAAAAGTAGTGTTTTACCCTTTTGTTCCCCTAATTTTTGAACCATGGGTCCAAAAAATATGGAAAAAATCGTGAAAGTAAAGCTTAGTAAAGACTTTCAAGGAAAAATATAGCGAACCTAATCGGTACAGCTGTTTATGTGTTTTGGCAAATAGTCTATTATGACAGACGAGTAACTACGGAACCCTACACTGAGCATGGCCCGACATGCTCATGGCCTATTTTTTTATATTTTATCAGCTGGTCGCTTAACTTGCTTACTCTAAGCTAAATTTTTTATTTATCATGAACAATTACAAAAAAATTACGTTTTTTTAAACCGTCTATTTTTTATCACTTATTTAACTTTAACAGCCTGTAGCTCCTAAAGTATTGATCGCAGACTAAAAATAAACATAACCGAATTTGTAGTAAATTTTATGTTAAAACTTTTGTCCGAAGTAATTGTAATGCTATTCGTACAGATATTCGAGATATGAGCAAAAATATGAAAAAAGGTACCTTCAACCCCCCTCTACAACCCCAGCACAACCCCCTACCCCCGAGGACTTTTAGTATGTTTATCTGGATACCACAAGGTATACCTGTACCAATTTTCAAAACTACACGAATTATTTCCGCAGATTTTTCTAATTTGCTTAGGCTATAACGCAAAGCTTGTATGTGTAGATACAATGAGATTAAATTAATGTAAAAAAACATTACGTCAATTTAGATGCTCGCAAACAAGCATTCAAGTTGGAATTACGTCATCCCAGCGTTTTCGGATGCAGTTAACTGCCCTATTCAATATACGCTTACATTATACGGAATATTCTTAGAACTCGTTCCAGCGTTTACGACAATGGAACACATAAATGACATCCGGTATGAAGATGAACTACCGGCAGTATTCGAGACGGTTAATTTTGAAAGGGTTTTGGGATGTTTTTGCTCGACTGGGTCGAGGGAGATTGCTTCAGAATGGTACAGTCAGCAGCAGAAGTTGCTAATCGGGCGAGGTGTTCAAAATTACCTTTACGCGCTCTTATTCTCTTAAAAATAAAGTCGCGTCAAGATCATTTTGAACACCTCGCCCGCTTAGCAACTTCTGCTGCTGATTGTACTGTTACATAACTTTTAAAAATATTATAAAATTATGATACAGTCGCCATCAGATGTATCGGAGCGGCCAAGGTGTTCACAATATCTGAACACGCACTCTAACGCCCTGACAATAGAGGCGTGTTCAGATATTTGTGAGCGCCTTGGCCGCTCCGATTTATCTGATGGCGGCTGTACATAATTTATGTATTACATGTAATATTTCAATAGCCAATCAAATTTCACATTTTACCTTTCTCGTTTCTAGCAAAGTAAGAAAACCGGTTTATGTGATTAATTCCAATGTTTATTTATATATTTTACAGTACATCTGGTGCTCCATTACGCCACCATGTGCTATAACAAGCACATTACGTAACTACGTCGAAAATTTAAAGGGGTATATGTATAGGGGCTACTGTAAAACGATGTACGATTCACGTGCGAATATGTAATTCGCACTTGTATCGTAAATAACTATTTAATTTTTGTTGATGTAGTTGATGTTGTTTTTATAAACTGTACACCATTTCAATCAACTAAATTGAAGTAAAACACAGACTACTTCCCAAGCTGACGCCAAACTCGTGCTTATACGTACGCTCTTCTAACCCTCTTACTGCACAAGCATGCACTGAGTAAACCGTCGTATGCAAATTGACTCGACTGGGTACACGCTTTTGTTTGTTACTTAAGCCTTGGGTATGTAAATAGAATGCTAATACTGAGATTTTTGAGGGTTGAATGTATGCTTGAAACTCCATATAAGCGTAGTTTACTTCTCATTTTAGAAAATAAATCATTTAGTATATAATATTTAAATCATTTCTTATATAATATTTAAATCTTTCGCGTTTTAAACACATATTAACTCATCACATTTATAGAGGGGTCTATCGCGATTTCAGTGAAACCTGTGTCGAAACGTCGGTAAATTAAGGTAATAAAATCACTGTGTAGCTTGACTGTAAATGTTAATTTAAGGAATAAATAAATAAACTAAACTAAACTAAAATTCGCGATAGACCCCATAAATGTGAGTTCATATTTCGTGTCTTGTACAACGCGGGTCCAAAGATCGAGCCTTGTGGTAGCCCTTTTTGCATCTATCTAGTTGGATATAAAAGGTATATCTATAAATAACTTTTATATCCAACTCTCGCGGAAATGTAATAATGCATTTAGGACTACATCTATTGACTTTGACAGCTTTCCTCTAAACCCCGCTAGTTCCAGTTTTAGTGCAACTCTGCTGTGGAAAAAATGTCAAAAGCTTTTCAGAGCTTCCTAGGTACGTTGAACTGTGGTTGAACTTAGTCATTTGGCAAAATAAAAAAAGGTTTTATTATAGAGCGATGCGAAAAAAATGCCTTTTTTTGCATGCCTTGGATTTTTTTATCAAATGGAATATAATATTACAAAAGTAAAGCTTATTTACTTATCCGTGTAGTTTCATGGTTTTATTTTATTACTTTTCATGTAAATAAATTGTTATTAAAATCTATTGAATTTATTTAACCACACGCGTGAAGAGTACTTACCGACAGGCAAATATTTGTTAATATTTTTTTGATTGAGCGAGCGTGAAGCATGGGCGACTGAGCATCTCTTGGCCAAAATGCTTTAATAGTATATCTGTCCCTTCTGTAGCATTAGGTCCGTTATAATAGTGTAAATATATCTCAATAATTATGTACAGTTACAGTCCAGTTTGTTTAAACACATTTAGGGTTTACTTTACATTGGACATTTCATACCGTTAGTATATTGACGACTAAATTAGTTTGAACCTTAAATGGCTCAACTGTCACTATACAAATCACAGTTCATGGTAAGTAATTATGTGAAAAGAAACCATGCACGGAAGCGTAACATTTTTGCTTAGAGTTTTGGACAAGTGTCCTGACTACTTTATACGTGGTATATCTCTTGTGCCCGGACGAAAGTAGCATAAATCCGGCAAACCGGCCCACTTTGCATAAACCGCTGTGACGGTCCCATTCGCTTACAAATGCGACGATGTAGGGCTAACTTTCATAACCATGTTCGGAATGTGGTAAGCTAATAATACGTTTGGCTTTTGTTTTTGGGGCTAATTCCGTTTTCTATACCTCGCTTCGTATGATGGTCCTTATTACTAGGGAGACACTCCTGACTTCGGACAAACTCGGCTCCGTTCGGCTCCGCATTGCTCCGAGCAATTATTAGGGTTGGCACCACTTGACGTCCTTTTGCGTGCACGACCACAGATAAAAATAAATAATCACTTGAATTTTGAATTTTGACAACCCTAATTAGCCGAAAGGGATGGTGCCATAAGTTAGAATTATTATTATTTATTCTGTGTTATGACAGTTCATTTTTATATGGAGTTTTGGAAGCGTAGCACATTAATTTATTTAGAAATGTAATATTTAAGTCATAACTAGCGACCCGCCCCGGCTTCGCACGGGTTAACAAATTATAACCTAAACCTTCCTCAAGTATCGATAGGTGATAACCGCATTAAAACTCCGTTCGGCGTTCAGTAGTTTTTGGGTTTATCGCGAACATACAAACACACAGACAGACGCAGTGAGGAACTTTGTTTTATAAGGTGTAGTGATAGTGAAAATACGATAATTTTTAAGTTAAGCCCAACTAAAAGATACTTCAAGGAACTGTCATGAGACCATCTTTCAATAACTGGCCACCGTATGCTAAATTGAATTCTATTTATAGGTGAATAGAATTCATTTTTAGTTTCGGGCGGCGATTACTATGAGTGGCCAGTTACTGGCGAATTACACTTAGGTACTTACTTAAATGTTTTTATTGTTGACTACATTTTTCTACCGCTGTAATTTAAAAACCTGTTTAAAATGTATTTTTATTTGTTACAGATTTCTGGAACTGCTTTATCGGAAGAGTTCGTAAGTGACATTTTGTATATCCAATAGAACAGGAATTGTTGTTTGATATTTTTTATATCGAACAAGAACATTATTAAGATTTGCTTTCTTCATTACTACATACGTCATTTCATTATATGTGCAAAGTTTCATTACCATCCAACACGTAGTTTCAAAATGAGAACGATATTTCGTTTGTATGGGAAGGTCAAATTCGGCCGACCTTGCTGGGGACTCTTAAGACAAACTAAATACATAAATGAAATGAAAAAAGGTCAAATTTAATACCACCTCAGGTAAGGCAACAACGACCCTTGTAAGCTTATTCTGCCCGTAAATCTCATAAAACATCCCTGTTACAAAATTAAGAACTGTAAACAAATATTTTACCGTCCTACGTCAAAGAATATATCAAGAAAACCTTCTATTTCCAACCTGCGCGAACAACATTAATAAGCCGAGCGACTTTCAACCATATGTCACAACTTGTAAAGTGCTTTTTCTCGTAATGTTACCGTGAAATATTATAATCGTGGGAGTTTTATAGAGGCACTTGTATAAGAAAAAGGGCATTTAGGATGTTATGATTCCAGTTTGTTTATATACTTTGAGTGTGTATCTACTTTACGTTGAGTTATATGAAAAGTTAAGGTAAAATAATCATATCTTCTTTACTTTATACTTGAATTCTCTCCAGAACATTTTCAGTATTTTTATTTAATTTGAAATACTCTGGAAAAAACTCCTTCAAAGATTTTTATTCAAATGGACCGAAAGGATCGAAATGGTTTAACAATTAAGATGCAAATTGTTGGCCTTTGGCTATTTTTAGGCGACTTTCAAAAAAGAAAGGTTTCTTAATTTATTCGTTTGCATTTTTATCCAGCGTCCCTATCTACGTCAGAACAGTGGGTACATAAATATGTCTTACAAAGCGAATCGGAAATTGGTTATTTCAATGCCTAAACTTCTGTATCAAAAGAATACGTGTAGAAGTATTAGGCCTTAGGCACGTGTAATACGTGTTAGGTCACCCCTTAAACATAACAAAATTCGCAATACATTGCATCTCAGAATAAACAAAAGTTTACTAAAAAATTAAACACAACTTTTTATCATAAGTCGCTGTACAAAATATTGGTCAGTTTAAGGACAGCCTACAGTTAAATTTTTTGCTACTGCTACGGGCCACGCCCGGTATAATATACTTATTTATTTACTTACTGCAGTGGCGCAAAGACCCGAAGTGAATCTTGGCCTTCGACCGTCCAAAACCGTTTATGTCCAGTCGACGACGCCGAGTTCGCTAAGGTCTTTCTGCACTTCGTCTCTCCAGTGGCACTTAGGGCGTCCAGACGGTCTTCGGCCATTTGGTACTCCAAATAGTCCCGGTATAATTATTATGTAATTATTTACGTTTATCATTACTAGTTTTAGTTTTCTCAGGTAGCGATGATTTCCTAAGCCTCCCTTTAAACAGCTCGAAATAGAATTATCCAGAAAATGGACATTGTGCTCATAATAAGACAATTTAAAAGAAACCTTTTTCTCATCACTTACTTTTTACGACGTCGGTAAATAACGGCAAACATTAAGAAGGTTTTAGCTAATTATATTCTACCGAGAGATCATTTGTAAAAATAATCTCATTATGTTACAATTAATGCCTTTGTAATGGTTGGCTTTGTATCTGTTTCCATCACAGTGTTAACTTTTTAACTTCGCTGGGCTTTCAAATTCAACAACTTTACATTCATCACTACACTTATAGAACAAAGCCCCCCGCCGCGTCTGACTATTTGTGTATATACATATATGTGTTCGCGATAAACTCAAAAACTTTGGTTTTCACCTATTTACCAATAGAGTGATTCTTGAGGAAGGTTTAGGTGTAGGTATAAATTGTTAAAGTTTTGTGTAACCTGTGCGTAGCCGGGGCGGGTCGCTAGTAATTGTATGTGTATAGATTACTAACGATCACATTTATGTATGAAAATCGACGGGTCTAATCAAACTAAACGGCTATTCCCGAACATTATGAAATAAATTGACTTTAAAAGCCGAGTAAAACCAAATCGTTAACATTCGTACTATCCACAGGAAATCGCCATTTTCGCGAAAGTTTTGAACCCACGTATAATTATAAGGGTCCGCAACCAAGAATGAGGGCAACAAATAACTTTCAAGCGAAAGAATAATATATTAATGTGATCATGAATACTTTTAATTAAAGCTGGCCTGTAAAAGATAAAATTTCTCATTGGAATTGTGTTAGCAAATCCCTAGACAAATGGCAAGTGGAACTGTCTAATTTCTAAAGCAATTTGGTCTTTGATTAAAATTTATTGTTGACATAGAACCGTTTAATGGTGATTTTAAGACCAATCTTTGCAATTATTTTCTATCAAGCCGATTTCATTCAATCGTGTATCGAATACTGTCACGGTTGAGTATAATGAATATTAACATTTTTTTTCTTTGCTAAAACAAATGACGGCCTCCTAGCCTAGTCGGTAGTGACCCTGCCTACGTAGCAGGATGTCCCGGGTTCGAATCCTGGTAAGGGCATTTATTTGTGTGTTCATCACAAATAATATTTGTTCCTGAGTTATGGATGTTTTCTATGTCGGTAAGTATTTATGTATACATATGTGTATATTATACATATCGACGCTGGAAAGGAGAAATTGGATAAGCGACATTTTCAGAGATATTGAGTTATATACATCGTTGGAATCGCCAGATTTTTCTGCATCGAATGGACTAGGTTTCGTACCAATCTGACGACTTTAGTGTCGCTTATCCAGTCGGTGATTTAGAGAATCACTGGTACATTTAAGTTACTAAACGACTTGGTTTTCAACAAATTTTTGTAAAGTGGAGATTAGATGAAAAGTTATTCAGTGTAATGAACCTTAGAGTTTTTTACTTATTTGCCAGTTCAGCTGAACCTTAACTTGGATAATTTTGCCTTATGACAACTAACCTTTCACTGTCGGTTAACTATTTGTACTTGGCCGAATAATAGGTTTTTATGTCATATAGATAAATTTACTTGACTGTCAAATGTGAACTATTGGCGTTTATGATCATTTACCTAATTTCAGATATAAAACTTTTGTCGTTTATTCCATTTTACCTAAATTTTGTTGGATGTTACCTAGTAAATTTTTTACTTACTTTCTTTTTGTTATTATTTTTCATAGTATCAGAAAATGCCAGGTTAGGGAAATAAATAGATAAAATAACATTAAATATTTTAATCTAAGCTATACACGAGATAATATTTTTTTCCTATTTTGGTTTCAAATACAAATTTCCCATTCTTACTGGTACCTTGTAATTAAGTTGGCACTTGTTATCTTAAGACTCGTTACATAACTTCTTATTTGAAATAAAGCTATACAAATTCCTTAAAGGGTATATTTTATCATGCGTAGGTATGACAACCATTTCCTTGTGGTTGATAACTATAAAACTCATAGAATGTAGATGTATCATAGGTTGAATGTGTCGCATAAGCTGCTTATCGAGTTTGAAATTGCTCCTTAAAAAGTGATTAGATAATTTATCTTGATTTGTTTCATGTCAAATTTTATGTATATACTTTTTTGCTTGACTATAAAATAAGCATATTTTGCAATAAGATAGTTTTTACTCAATCAATTCTGATGACAAATTAAGCTTGGACTTTTTTACCTGACTAATTTCTTGTGAAACATGTTGGTAAGATAAATTTACCAAAATTTATTTTTACGATCATTTTGCTTAAGCGACACTAAATTCTAAAATAACTCATTTGAAGGTAAAATAATAATAGGATAATGTAGAATACATCACTATAACCATATAAAGTTTCTTATTTAAGAAATTTGTCATCAAAATGAATTTTAATGATTTTTTTTACAAAGGGTTGCAGTTTTTGGGCTCCCCTGTAAAGTTAGCTGCGTGTCGCTTATCCAATTTCTCCTTTCCAGCGTCGATATATATCGTCGTCTAGTACCCACAACACAAGCCTTATTGAGCTTACTGTGGGACTTGTTTGATCTGTGTAAAAATATATGAAAAATAGTTTTTCTTAAATAACTGCTTAAGTTAGGTACCTACATCAATTTCAAGGACATTGGGTGTTGACAGCTTAAATAACGAGAAGTTATGATATTACGTCGCGCCCTGCTATTATACATTAGGTCTACAGACGCCCATTTATGAATCGGCAATCAGAAGAGCGAAGCGACGAAAGAAATTCAATTTTCGACGCCATTCAAATCATTTTTCGGTCGCAAAATTGTTTACAATCCGGTGGGAGATTGATTTCAGCACTGGGAAAATGGCGACTCAAATTCGGAGCCAGTTTACTGTCTGACATCTTATATAAGAGGTGGCTTTAGGAAAGGGGTTGTGCACAAATCACGCGAGGTGTTTTCGGCTACTTTTTACCCCCCTCCCCCTTGGTGATATTTGGTGAGGTTTTTGGCTACCCCTCCTCCCCCCACACAACCTCACGTGTATTTTTTTGAAATTTTTTCATTCGACCTAATCTTAAGATAAATAGTATTGTATATAGAAAATCTTGTTCATTTTTCTATTTTCGTTAAATATACTCGCTATTTTGAAGTGAAAATTTATGTTTAACAAAACCGACCCATGTGGTAGGTTTTTTTTCTTAGTTTCGTTCACTGTAGAAAAATACACGTGAGGTTTCCTTGTACCCCCCTCCCCAACGTGATCTATCCAGATTTTTTCGTGACCCCCCCTCCCCCTATCAAATCTCGCGTGATTTGTGCACAAGCCCATTAATTAGGCCGAGGACTGGACGCAAGCGTGCACGGCGTGGTGAGCGGCAATTCAAGATCATTCATATCTTGTGCTCGACCAAAATGATATGAACGGCCAGAAGAAATTAACGAACAAGCCGCGCGGTACTTGTGACGGAAGATATGGCCGTCGTGCGGGTTTTTAGGGTTCCGTACCCAAAGGGTAAAAACGGGACCCTATTACTAAGACTCCGCTTTCCGTCTGTCCGTCTGTCTGTCTGCCTATCTGTGTCACCAGGCTGTATCTCATGAACCGTGATAGCTAGGCAGTTGAAATTTTCCCAGATGATGTATTTCTGTTGCCGCTATAACAACAAATAGTAACAACAGAATAAAATAAATATTTAGGTGGGACTCCCTTATAACAAACGTGATTTTATTTGCCGTTTTTAGGGTTCCGTACCCAAAGGGTAAAACGGGACCCTATTACTAAGACTTCGCTGTCCGTCCGTCCGTCCGTCTGTCACCAGGCTGTATCTCACGAACCGTGATAGCTAGGCAGTTGAAACTTTCGCCGATGATGTATTTCTGTTGCCGCTATAACAACAAATAGTAACAACAGAATAAAATAAATATTTAAGTGGGACTCCCTTACAACGTGATTTTATTTGCCTTTTTTTGTGTAATGGTACGGAACCCTTCGTGCGCGAGTCCGACTCGCACTTGGTCGGTTTTTACAGAAATGTCGAAATTTTGCTGTTGTCGTCGTTTTGTATAATTTGACGTAGGTAGGCACCTACGTGGATAACGCCATAAGTCGATACCGTAAAGTTAAAATAATCTTGAGTAAGTAAGTAACCAACCTAAATCTTATTTAAATTAAAAGCCAAAAAGCCATTGCCGTGAGAACAACACCTTTTATTGCTATGTACCAAAAATGTGAGCTTCAAAACTTTTTTTATGGAGACAAAAATCCCCTTTATTGTCCACATTAGTGTGACAAAGGAGTGAAATGTATGTGGCGGCTGAATCACTTGGCGTCAAGGTGATCAAGAAAATATACTTTACGTCCGCAGTAACAAAGCTCAAAGTCGCTTAGCTCTTTCTTAAAAGTGTCCGATAAAAGTATGTAAATATTTGGGTGCGTAAAAGCATTATACGAATGAATGTATCTGCGCCACAGAGTGAGAATAACGGCCTACTTACTTAATCTTACGTCAAAAAGAATTATTTAATCCATAGGTAGCCTAAGCAAATTAGAAAAAACTGCGGAAATAATTCGTGTAGTTTTGAAAATTGGTACAGGTATACCTTGTGGTGTCCAGATAAACATACTAAAAGTCCTCGAGGGTAGGGGGTGTGCTGAGGGTGTCAGGGGGGTTTAAGGTACCTTTTTTTCATATTTTTGCTCATATCTCGAATATCTGTACGAATAGCAAAAATTACTTCGGACAAAAGTTTAAACATACAATTTCCTACAAATTTGGTTATGTTTATTTTTACTCTATCATGGTCTTCAAGAACAATTTTTTGATCAACTTAATATTTTCGGAAATAATCGATCTGAAAGAAAAAAAGTTGTGTTTTCCCCTTCAGTTCCCCTAACTTTTGAACCATGGGTCCAGAAAATATGGAAAAAATCGTGAAAACATAACTTAGTAAAGACTCCCGAGGAAAACTATAGCGAACCTAATCGGTATATAGCTGTTTTTGAGTTTTTGCAAATACATAGTCTATTTTGACAGACGGGTAACTACGGAAAACTGAGCATGGCCCGACATGCTCTTGACCGTTTTTTTTATATTTTATCAGCAGGTCGCTTAGCTTGCTTACTATAAACTCATTTTTTTATTTTTGATGAACAATTACCGACGTTTTCTTAAATCGTCTATTTCTTATCTCTTATTTAATTTTAACAGCCTGTAGCTCCTTTATTGATCGCAGAGTAAAAATAAACAAAACCAAATTTGTAGGAAATTTTATGTTTAAACTTTTGTCGGAAGTAATTATAATGCTATTCGTACAGATTTTCGAGATATGAGCAATAATATGAAAGAGGGTACCTTCAACCCCCCCCCCCCCCCCGCTACACCCTCAGCACACCCCGTACCCTCGAGGACTTTTAGTATGTTTATCTGGACACCACAAGGTATATATCTGTACCAATTTTCAAAACTACACGAATTATTTCCGCAGATTGCCCAAAATCGGCTTAATTTGACGTGGATAAGGCGGTTTTTCCAACAAAGATTACAGTAGGAGTATAATTTAAATTCATTAAGGTAACGATGACAATACATGATTTTGACCCACCCTACACTTCCTTGTCATATTCATACAATGAAGTGGGAAAAGCACAATTAACAAGCAGATTTTCACAAAACAGAGGCACAATTAGTTGTATAAATGTTTTTTAAGTGTCGTAACGAAAACCTTCGACAACAGAGTGACTAGCAAAGTGACAATATTACGGAAGAGATCACATAATTTTTCGTAGCATCTGCCGTCTTCATACATTATATAGAGTTAGACCAACAAAGGTCTGCAGAGATTTTGATAGCAAACGGAGTGCAAGAAGTGTTATTTAGACGTCATAATTTCATAGAAGTTTGACGTTTAAAATAATAGTTGCGCTTTTCTTGGTCTAACTCTACTTTTCGGTTAGCGTTTGTCGATAAAAATATGATTGACATCTTGACTACCTAC
The DNA here is from genome assembly GCF_910591565.1 of Cydia splendana. Classification (NCBI taxonomy): domain Eukaryota; kingdom Metazoa; phylum Arthropoda; class Insecta; order Lepidoptera; family Tortricidae; genus Cydia; species Cydia splendana. The sequence goes on along the minus strand of NC_085975.1, from coordinate 16,859,121 downwards.
TGCCACAGGATTAATCACGAAAGTTCGAATCGTAAAATTTGAAATTTCGCCGACGAATTTTACATTCAAATTTTACCATCACGTCTCCTACCTTCTTCTTCGCGTTATCCCGGCATTTTGTCTCGGCTCATGGGAGCTTGGGGTCCGCATGACAACTAATCCCAAGAATTGACGTAGGCACAAATTTTTACGAAAGCGACTGCCATCTCTGACCTTCCAACCCAGAGGGAAAACTAGCCCTTATTGGAATTATTAGTCCGGTTTCCTCACGATGTTTTCCTTCACCGGAAAGTAATGGTAAATACCAAATGATATTTCGTACATAGGTTTCGAAAAACTCATTAGTACGAGCCGGTGTTTGAACCCGGGACCTCCATATTAAAAGTCGCACGCTCTTACTTAACGCTACTAGGCCACCAGCGCTTCGTATACGTCTCGTCTCGTCTTGTAGGTAAATGTCATGAAAGAAAGTTGATGTTTTCTCGAGTGATTCATCTGTTTTTTAATACGTGCTACACTTCCTACATTTCTCATCTACAATGCGTGCTCGTATGAATCGGAAATGTGGTGCATGTTTATGCCAAACCCTCTTTCGCGTTTACTTCGTAAGGGTGATTTTCTGATTTATAAATATACTTACGTATTTATCATTTGGCAACATCTATTATAGTATTTTATACAATCGTAATATAATGGAGAACTTTTCAGTCGAGAACCGTGTTAAGGCCACGAAGCTTGCTGAGTGTCCTTATTTGGGTACGAGATTAAAAAGCTTGATTATATCACTATTGTATACAATAATTTTTCTACGAGTCAACAAAAATAATACTTTAAACTTGTAGAATCATATAGGCAAAAAAAAAAACAAAAGTATACAGCTAAGATACGCGAGCAGCCGCGATACCTTCATAATCCTTCATAAACCTTCTCGTAACTCATGAGGCCCTGGTACTTGCTCCTTTTTAAAATCAATTTTTAGACAGTTTTTTCTCGATTTTGGCCACCGTAGCCTATGGAGACTAAAGTTGTTAAAGTGATTTTGAGAAGCTTGTCAGCTTATTTCATTATCATTTAGTACCCAAAATCCGTCTAAATTTACTCAGCACAGATTTTGAAAAGAAAGTGTGCCACTGTAGAAGTCATCATTTTCATAGGGATTTAACGTTTATAACGGCACGCCCGCACTGCGTCTCTACAAAGTAAGACGAAGTAGTAATTTAACTAATAATAACGCGTTTTCCCTAGACAAAACTTGTTTTAAGTAAAATTTATTTAAATATTAATAACGAACTGAGAAAAGTGGCGCCGTCTTGTGTCGGAGGCCAAGTCTCATTTTGCGTTGCTGAGCCAACGGAGTGACCGCCCGATTCGAACTTTGATATACGTCAAATATTACGTCTAGATACGATATGGATTAGATATACCAGTGTCAAAAGTAACGTTTTTTTTGAAGAGCGTGTGAGTGAGTTTTCACCAAGGCACTTTGCGAAAACTATTAGTTTTGACTGGCAGACATAGTTACTTTCGCGTTCATTTAGCAGGGACGGCAGGAATGATATAGTGTCCAGTCCGCATAACACGGCAACTACCATGTCGAAATTACAGTCGCCATCAGATATATCGGAGCGGCCAATGTGCCCAGAAATATCTGAAAACGCCTCTATTGTCAAGGCGCTAGAGTGCGTGTTGCGATATTTTTGAGCACCTCGGCCGCTCCGATATATCTGATGGCGACTGTACAAGCCTCATCAAACCAAACTAAAAGCTCGTAATATTATCTTCCACGGAACTTGCCGACCCTCGTCACAACTTGCTATCGCATACCCCTGTTTGGTTAACAATTTCCTGCCTTTGTCTACATCATTTTTAATAACTGAGGCTAATTCTAATTAATCAATTTGTAATAGTTGTGATCTTGATATGGCTCTGGACGTCTCGCAGATCTAAATCACAGAATAAATAATAGTACTATAGTCAAACCAATTTGTCAGTCAGTAAGAACCACAGGAAAACTATACTCATCCATTTCTTTTGGGTGCTAGTACTAGTGTAAGACAAAGATAGTATTGATTCTCTCTGACTATGATTGAAATGAGACAGTCCTTTGACAAACTATTGGTATCGAAGGTTCACTCTCTAACAAAACGCATCTATTACGAGAGATATAAGCGCAAGTGCGAGCAGGCGTCCGCTCCGTACGGTAGCGGTGCGGCAAATACTAGTTATGGCCATCATACACCGAACTTGGTGTGGGCCGTATAGTACCTACTTGTAGCGACGCGACGAAATCGCGGAGTGATCCACGCCTGTCTAAAGAAAGTAGAAAGATTACTTAATACCTTTGAAAATAACCAGCTTAATTATTCAAGATGATGCATTAATCAAATCTCATCCACAATCAAAGTTAAAATATCCAAATTCCGACAATAAGATACGAAAAGTCAAGAAACGTCACTCACGAACACAAGACAACGTAATGCTGACACAGCAAATCTAAAATAGGATTAACATGCAAAGTGGATTGCCTCGGAAAATGGCGGGTGTTTGTCTCGGGGTGAGCTCACGAAAACAACCATACATATGTCGAAACTGGAGGAAGTTTGAGAACAGTATTGTGCCTATTGACGAGAATTCAATTAGCTTTTCGAGCAGTTAAGGTTGGATAAATATTTTAACATACTGGACATAACCTTTGACCTTTTAACCGCCGTAGTCTGATATACAAGACATACAATATCCAGGTAATTTCGCCGCAGTCTGATAAATATTAAGACAAAATTTCGTGTAACTTCGTACCGGTGGCGACACGAGCACGCTCGATGAAAAATTCTAAGCGATTTAAAGGTAATTTATTTTTAGCTCTTTTTTTCATAATCCGATTTATTCAAATTATTGAACGACTAAAAGGTATGAACACACAGGTTTGAGTTCTGGGAAATGTGGCGAATAAAAGAGATTTGAGGGTAGTTAACGAATTAGTTTTACTACAAAATTCTGACCTGCGCGCATGTTGACAACGTTCAATATTAACCATAGTAATGCTACGCAATAGGTTTGAAATAGATATCATAATATAATTTATTTTAGCCAATAAAAACTTTTATTGCTCAATCACAACTTTTTTTATTAGTGGGAATTTGTGTATTGGTAATTCAAAGCTGCAGGCGGACCTTACTAAGCTACGTAATAGCTAACATATTTGTAGCAATTTTTGGAATGTCTCTTACCGCTATAAAAACAGTAGGAATTAAAGTAAAACAATATTTTAAGTTACCAGTGAACTCATCGATTGCAAGTGTGACTCCGATTTAGTCAGTTTTATTTTCATTATTTAAAATTGCTCTCATTAACACACATTTTGGCAATAATTGTAAATATAATGCTACATTATTCATGTCCAAACAACCATCGAGGCTAGTAACAGCCTTTCTTCTGCCAACTTTTCATTTATTACTCTCTGAAATTGAAATAAAAATCTATGAATGCATTTATGTTTCTTTTAAAAAATAAAAGAAAGAATTTAAGTAAAATGAGCTAACTTAAGGTTTTAAGGCACTTTTCCTCCAGGGCCCATTAATTTCTGCCGCGTATTGTATACTATACTAAGAAGCGCTGGCTGCACGTCGTGACAGCGTACATGGTAAAGAACAATCTCACACCTGAGGATGCTGAAGACCGGGCAAAGTGGAGAAGATTGAGCAGGAAAGCGGACCCTAGCGCTAGGCCGGGAAAACGCTAGGTTGAAGAAGAAGATTGTACGAGTATACTATACTTCTGACCAACTCTTAGCGGACTTCGGTCCCTATACACAACACTCGCCTAAAGACAGTACTCTCTATTGGCCCTCTTTCCCACAGTAGCACTGTAAAGTTTACTTTAACTTGTAACTTTGTCTTACTCGTTACCAAAATTTACGCAATCAGTTTGTTGTCTTACTGTTTGTACACTATCTATGTCGCCTCTCTCGGAGAGCCTTTCGCGAATTGATATACATTTACATAGACGCTTATCTTGTTACACAATTTGCATAAACACCCGCCTTTGTCTTCGTCGCTCGGATCAAGCGGTTAAAAGCAAGGCTACGAAAATTTGGCAAAAATAAACGTTTGAATAAAGTACAATACAATACAAATACCTACTCTTTATTGCACACCTCAATAAAAGAAAACAGAAATACAAGCGGAGGTAAACAACAGGTGACAACAGGGTTAATAATAGATTTAACATGTGTAACCCATATTTGTGGGTTTTATTAAGTGGGAAAAATAGTTTTGCGATCCTAACAATAGATACTTATTCGATGAATGTTCCATTCCGAGAGAAAACGGTTTCCACTAACTAAATCTTAACGAATCACTTTGATTTTGATGTAGATCGCTTCAGCGTATTATGTTTATAAGTTTCACTTTAGAATATTGTTTATTTTTTTCAATTTTTTTATTGCAAATGTGAAATTTTCAAATGGTATACATATTGGGCATTAGGTATATATTATCATATTATGTAGAAAAACTAGTAAATTAGACCTAGAAAAGTCTGTAACGATTTTGATAGCACACGCAGTGTAAGTGTTATTTTAAAAGTCAAACTTCTATGAAATTATGAAGAATCTTGTATGAAGTTAAATATATCACTTGCACTGCTATCGAAATCGTTCCAGACTTATCTTGGTCTAACTCTAAGTATTCTGCTGAAACTAACCATTATTCTAAGATCATTATAGATCAAACGATTAAAGGACAAATCAAGGAAGTTTTTGCCAACTTTCACCTATTATTAATATTAATCAAGAAAGTTTGGACATAAAGAAAAACTTTAGGTAAACATCCTCTGGCCTAGTTGGTTTCTTTCGTCTTCATGTCAAAAGTCAGGGTAATATATTACGATTTGTTCGCAGTGTATTATCTTAAATATATCTGTGCCTCTCTTGAATAATTGTACACAGATTCTCGTGAAATTTTGTGAGCAGGTTCGATGATTTTTTTTTGTCGATTCAGGTTTTGGTAACTTGGTAATAGGTATTTTAGTGTTAAGTTTTGCTCGCGAGTTCTACAGCTCTCAGACAGCCATATTCGAACAATGAGATACGTCAAATACTAGATACTGAAACGATATGGATGGGATATGTCAGTGTCAAAAAAACGTCACTTTTGACACTTGTTTGACACTGACATATCCGATCCATATCGTTTCAATATCTAGTATTTGACGTATCTTCTTGTTCGAATACGGCTGATAGTCGTCACTATAAGTTAATTTTATGTTTTGTAGCTATAGTTTAGTTGTAATAAATAATACCTAAACTGTACATTTTGCTTCACTGTTACTATATGTTGGGCTCAAAAATAGTATTATATTCGTTAACTCCATGGCCCACCTTTAACGCATCGCATTCATTTCCTCAAGCAAATGCCTCACAGGCCTATTCGGATTTCGAGATAATCACAAGATCTTGGGACGACTTAGAGATCAACTAGATCTACATTAGATATCGACTAGATGTGACTTGGATATCTAAGTCATAACTTGTCGAAATCGTTCAAGAGGACCTCCAGAATCGCGGAAACGTCAAATTTGAGATATCTATCTTACCTTTAAATTATCGTAACTTGTTGAAGTCTAGTAGAAATCTAATTCATTTTCCGAATCGGGCCGCCAAACTCATATAAGCTGAATAGCTCAAAGTTACTGTTCTTTTACTGTAAGTACATCGTATAAGGCTCGTTTTAGTATAGTCAGTATGAGAGTTTTAATACCTATCGCATTATGTTTTAAATAACTAAGGTTTATGAACCTAATTTAAACTGTTGTGAGACATGTCGAGTGACTAAAAACAAGTCTTACCTAAGGTAAATGCGGCTAAATCCGTCTGCGGGAAAATCCGTATACGAGAGCTTTTTTATCAAGCGTAAGCGGCAGCGTAAGTACCGTCTGATTTTGATTGCTAGAGCTAAAAGTACTTAGTCGCTGCTTTTTCGATTAATTTGACAGTAACCACTGTTTTATGAAAACACAGTCACGTACAGAAATTCATGCAGACGGATTTAGCCGCATTGACCTTACAGAACTTGTAAAAATTATGAAAAAAATATCTGTATAAATCAGTACTTTCTCATCTCAGAAACCTTTTACCGTATATTGTGCCACCCTGAATATATATTTCTAACTAAGCCCTTATTTCTCAGAAATAGTAGTTTATATCTTCCTATCGAATCAATTTATTTGAAGCGCAAGCAATTTACATACTACGCTTACATATAAGGACTCTTTAAATCAAGAAAGGGAACTTCTAACAGTTCTAACAAACAATGTTAAGAAAAACACCCCTCTTATAAGTTCTTAAAGAAATAAAAAGGTGTATGTGACATTGAAGGCTCATGCGCTTACGACCTTTTTGATTAGGTTAGTAATATATCATGGTATTCATGCGTTCCCTTTAGCACAAATAAAGAAGATAAGAGCTATAAGAAGTTTGGCCACTGACTTTATTGGCAGGTTTTTGTTTTATTCATATAGTGGGGTCGTTTCTCAGACATATAAGAGCAATGTAGACCACGCAAACTTATCATTGTGCACCAACGATGTCGCAACAAACTATACAGTACCGTTAGGTGAGGTTAGGTTAGTAATCTCAAGTTACACGTTCACATATTCTTTTCTATTTGCACTGTTCGAATTAGACAGAGATAGATAGATGGGTCAAACACAAAACCGTGTTCACGTCTTTCCTGTAGACATACACAAAAGTTAAGGGCTATAAAGGTTAATTTTCTTATTTAACCCTTATCCACGTGAGAATATACTCCTGTTATTTAGATAAGAATGATAAAATCATTACTTACATGCCCACAAGCTGTTGACTATTGCCCACAGAAGAGAAAAATGTACAGTTCGCGCGAACACACAAGTTTTCTCTCCTGTGGGCAATAGTTAACAGCTTGTGGGCATGTAGGTAATGATTTTATCATACTTCTCTAAATAAAAGGAGTACCTTTTCACGTGGATAAGGGTTAAATAAGAAAATTATCCTTTATAGCCCTTAACTTTTGTGTATGTCTACAGAAAAGACGCGAACACAGTTTTCTGTTTGACCCAAATGGTTTACCATAACATGAACTTGGGGGACCGAGGGCAATATACATTATACATTATTCTTGGTATTAAAGTAAGTATAGAACTAAACCCGTTCATAATTTTAAACAATTTTATGTACATATTATTATATCAAAAAATCACAAGTAAACTTAAATCAAAAACATATTCAAACTCCTAAAACCCGATGATATGCCGTGTATTCGTGAAATGACTAACTGAAATTATATTTATATAACTGAAATATATTTTCTGTACCACTAAAATCTACTACTGGCGACATATACAACGCCTAATGTAAATTTCATTCAATAGCTTGACACATCACGTCTCACGTCACGACGTACGCGTCATTTTGTATGGGATTTTGAGTTTCCAAAATGTCCCGTTTGGCGCGCTGTCACAATCCCATACAAAAATAGACATAACGCGAACGCGCGTCACGCTATCCAATGAAATTTACAACATCGAGATACGGTGTTTATTTACATATACCGGGTGTGGCCTGTAACATGAGCAAAAAATTAAACTGTAGGCTGTACTCCTCATACTGACCAACATTTGTTCAGCGACTTTTAAAAATAACTTGTGGTTTGATTTTTATTACACTTCAAAGTTTATTCTAAGACGCAATGTATTGCGAATTTTGTTATGTTTAAGGCGTGACAAGCAACGTCAATCACACTAATATGGCGTGGCGATGGCGTCCATTGAAGATAATATTTATTTTGTATGAAAAATAGGGAGTATAAATACTTCATAATTTTTAAAAGTTGTTGAACAAAAGTGTCACCGTTTGAGGAGTACAATCTATGTTTTAATTCTTTGCTCGTGTTACAGGCCACACCGTGTATATCTGTGGGTTGTTTTCATTTGGTCGAGTAATTACTTAGTTAATGGAGGACAGTAAACCGGTGACGTAATGAATGCAAGAGATAAAAGATCCAACAACAAGATGAGATATATCTTACCCAAATTCTATTCATCCAATTGTGAGTCACTTAACTTCAAACTCGGATAAATCACAAAACTTCCGTGAGTCACAGACATATTAAATATATGTAGTGTGCAACCCATCATTTGACAATAATGACATAAATGAGGGTAGTTTCTCGCCCCCCCTGCCGCCGCCGGCGCCTGCGCCGAGGCATCGGGCGCGGAGGGCTGCGGCCCGCAGTCTGCGCCGGTCCGTCACCGTAAACGCAAGCTCCTGATGACCTCCTCGGTACGGAGTGAGACATGTCGAGCGTTTTTCGACTTAAAATACGTGAGTGACCCGTTGTTAATATATTTAATATGTCGGATAAATCAATTCAACCCTCAAGAGATCTTCTTCTTATTCCTGCCCTTATCCCACGTTATGTGGGGTCGGCACAACATGTTTTTCTCTTCCATTCTCCTCTGTCTTTCGTCACCTCAGCACTTCCTTCTTTCTCATATCCCCTTTCACTCAATCCGTCCATCGTTTTTTGGGTCTACCATCCGCTCTCCGTCCATTAACATTCATCCCTAACATTCTTAGGAGATAACCCTATTACCTTTTCTTAATAACAAAATCCCAAAATCTGACAGTTGGATTTATCCGAGTTTGAAGTTAAGCGAATCATGTAACCTTTACAAAAAACGTTGACCTACTTTAGCTGTTCGTTGACTAGAAAATTGGCACATGGGAAGACGTTATCAATGTGAAATGGTGTGTCACTATCAGTGACTACTATCAGCGAAGACATTTACTGAATGAATACTTCCAAGGGTTATTTGAGTGCATTCAGTAGAATATATGCTTGACTTGAATCACCTAATAGACTTGATATGATCAAGTCTATATTATGAAGAAGTCCTAAGTTTTATCTGGCCTATAAATTTATGGAAATTTACTAACCATAATTTCCTTAACACCATATTTGTCTATAAAAGGATTGTTTTCTTTGTTCAGTCATTTTTTTTTTCGGTTGAAAACTTGAATACTCGTTTTAACCCATTTAGCGCTAATCACGTCACGTTGTCGTTTTGCCTCTACGAAGAATTTCCGCTACATACCGGGAAATCCATGTTATCGGCTACGACGTAGCTCAGCGGTGAATGTGTTAAGATAATAAAAAACCTTTTTTGTCCTTTATTTTTCGATCAGTAAATACAGCCTATAGGTAAACAAAACACTTAAAACCTAACTATATTTAGAGTTTCCAGATTTAAATCTTCGTAGAACCTAATTAAGGTTTTAATATTTCATTCAGCACAAGCTGCTGCATACAAAATTTAGTGCTTGTAGTGCTTTTAGCTGTTGACTGCATATATAAGTTACCTATTAAAAAAAAAATGAGTTAAATATTTAGCTCATTACCTAAATTACTTTGTCTGTGAATTCGAGCTCAGGACTTCAAAGAAAGGAATAGGACGTAGAAATAACATAACGGCACATAAATGCCGACAAAAGCGTTAAATTCTAAGACAAATACTTCGTTCTGCAATAAATAATATCGAACTAATAAATTCCAAGACATTGTATAGTCTAATATAATTTTACAAATCGATTTTAGACTTTATTATTATCGTGGTACATCTCAAATTGAATCGGGGGTGGCTTAATTCTCCGCGCTATTGTGTTAAAGTGTCGGCTAGGATTCACAATGGGACGCCATTTTCCGTGCAATCGCTTGGCACTAGCCTTCTAAAGAACTGTCTGGTATATCGAGATAAAACATGGCAAAGAATAAACACTGAACAAATCTTACTTAAGGCAAAAAGTAAGTATTGATTTTGTAAGATTTGTATCTTCTTCTCCTATTATTTTCATCCTGTCACCCTCTGTTGGGGAGTAGGGTTTTATTTACTTCAAAATATGGCGCCGTATAGTATAGCGCCTTTTTTTCTTCAGTTTCAAAACTCAATGCCATAATTTTTCCTTAGAATATGCACATTGTCTTCGAGCAACACCGGCTTCCGACACATCGGAAGGGAGGGGCCCAAGCGATATCTCACCGTACAAATCTTTCTGCCATTTTTCGCGGGGGGAAAGGTGCACACAGTCGCACTTCTCACACACTTACATACAAAATCCAATCTGTAATGACGACACAAATACATAGAAAATGACACACGTCAAAGACAAATCTTGCAAACCTCGATCTCTTTTTGTGTACGGACGAGTGACAAGTGTCACAACACGCACACTAACACATTTTCGTTTAAGTATGTCATTGTATTCTGAGAGATGAGAAGTCGGATTTGTCGCTCGACCGATCCGCAATTTGTACTGAGCGAGCAAAATCGATAAATCCAACAATTACATGAGACTAAAATATAATAATTCTGTTTGAATGTAATTAAACGTATGATATGTAAAAAAAAAATATTACATGTGAAATGTAACACTTTCTTTTTGTAAATTTGATGTCCCCGACCTCTTTTTATAACAAAAAACCGAGCAAACAGGCATTTTTGTGCAGCAGTGTTCACGCGCGCGTCTGGACTCGGTCTAGTGAAAAATCCAAGTGCAACTAGTTTTATTACCCGCGCTAGATTAGATTGACGCGCTAATCTTGTACCTCGGCAGAGGGGAAATAGTGCGAATGCCACCTCCCTTCCGTGTTGCTCGAAGCACATTGTTGTCGGTCAGGGACTGGAGTTAGTGAAAAAATAAAATACAATACAATACTCTTTATTGGACACCTCACATACTCGTAGTTTACAATAAATAATATATACAGGGTGATTCAGGAGACGTGAGCAGGACTAACACTGCGCATATCGTTAATTATAAGCAACTGTTTCGTATCAGTATTAGTGAGGTTAACGTTAATTTTCTAGTCGTGTTGAAAAAAAAGTTATTATTTTTTTACGACATGCATGGTCACCCTAAAATTAGAATACTAAACTACCGATATTCTGTGTCAAATTGAATGGCATTACTGTCATCACGGTCTGGTTACTTTTGAAAACTCGTATCTCACACAAGTTTGACAGTTTATTTTCTTCGTAATCAAAATGCCATTACGGTTAAAGAGGTTTTATGTTTATTAATTAGGTCCTGTAGGGTGACCATGATTGTTGAGAATTAAATTTGCCCTCACCAAAAAGTAAAAAAATAGGAAAAAGTGTGGTTGTTTCTCCTAAATACGACGGTGATCGATCAATTATCAGTTACTGAGTGTGCAGGATTAGTCCTGCTCACGTCTCATGAATCATCCTGTACAGTAACATAAACAAAGAGAATAGACGTAACAACAGGCGGTCTTATCGCTTAAGAGCGATCTCTTTCAGACAACCTTTGGGTATTGGAGACAATCGAATTAGAATATACGGTAGGTCAGTTTTTGGATACATTGCAAAATGACGGAGCCAATGGAGTTCACGAAGTCTATAGCTTAGAGCTTCTAGTTTTTTTCAAAGTATGTAGCAAAAACAAACTGTTCAAAATTAGTAATACCACGTCAATAATGTTCTTGTCAATCCTATCAAGGCTTAGAGGATATAACCAAACGGAGTAGCCATTAACAGGCGTATACCCTCTGTCGAAAATAGGCGGCCAATGGTCATACACATTGTATGGACTGACGTTTATCTGACATGGCTGTTTTTACGTTACGTACCCATACATTTGACGTGCTCCTCCCCCGCAAAAATCGGCAGACAGTTTTGAACAGAAAATTACAGACAAGGCGTCTCCATTTGATTAATATCCTCCAAGTATCAAGGTTACGAGTACTGCCCTATATATCCAGATAAAGGGTTGTTTTTTCTGGTTTACGTGAAGTTTACTGGTTGCCTCGACTAAGGTAATGATGAGAAAAGTTTCCTGTTTGCGCACAAATTAACTTTGCTGGTTTACGTTAGATTTACGAATTCCTGGCTTACGTGAAGTATCTATCACTTTGACATCTATTAGACATCACCAAGATACGATAACGATATGTTTAAGATCTAACCTGACAAATTTGACATTTGCGCGATTCTGGAGATACTGTTGAACGATTTCCACAGGATATGACTTAGAGATCCAATTCACATCTAATAGTTCTTTACTCAATCTTTACTCTATCTAACGTAAAAGTGACATTGGTTGCCCGAATTGCGCTGCAAAAGAGAACTATTTGATGTCTAAACTATAACGTATCTAGAATGGATCTAGTACGTGTCGTCTCCTGTGAATATCTTGAAGTTCGAATACGGTAGTTTGTGTGGTTTATCCAGGCTTATTTCAGCGACATTGAGTTTTATTTTTACTTATACTTTTATTTTACCTTACAAAAATAAATAATAATCTTTTCACATCACCTATTCGGAAAAAGGCTTTTTCTTCCTCGCTAGGAGGGATCTAAGTGGCACTTTTCTTCCCTGCTAGGTGGGATCAAAGTTGTACTTTTCTGTTCTAGGACACGATTTTTTCTTTCTTGCATACTTTTTTTTTGGTCAAATAATACATATTTTGGAACATAACAATTTCCTCATAGTTGATGTGAAAATCAATATGTGTCACACGGTATCAAAATTATTTCGTCTTGGGCGTTAACACGAATCCCTCATTGTACGCCCTTGACGGAAATAATATATATCATTTTGATCCCTTGTAACACAACCTACTATTAATAATAACTTTAAAATCACACCTAATCTCTGGAGACAATTAACTTTGTAACAGAATTTATCACTAGACTAGGTAGGTAGGTAAATGATGTTAAGAAAAACTTAAAAGCAGATTTTTTTCAGTAAGTCGGATATTCAAAAATGGTGATTTAAACTTTCACGATTATTAAACATTATCAAACTGCACAACGGGACTCCGAGTCTTCTCCGAGACCACGGGGACAACGCCGTCCTCGAAACGTCGGAGGTAAATCTTAAAACTTAAATACGCGATTAAGTCCCGTTGTGCAGTTTGATAATGTTCAAAAATGGTATTATTAACTTCCCGTTTTCTATTACAAGCTTTCTTGGAAACTGTTAACAGCGAAATTATACCTATTGACAAGTCCCAAAGTTCAAAGGAAGTTCGTTTAGAACAGCCAATTACAAGTTTAATCGATTCGTATCTTGTAAAAGAAAACTTGTTTTAGCCAATACAAACCCGTTTTGCGTAATCATTCCACCGGGAAGAACAGAATTTGATTGTTGAATCTATTATGCATAGGTTGGTAATACTTAACGATTGCTGATTAATTATATACATTGCACTGAACTACATATTATTTCTTATGTATAGAACCGGCACACAGCCAGTATTTTGCGGCATGGGTTGATGTTGTTTTGACAACAAGCCATAGAAGCGGAACGTCAATATCGCGACCTAAACGCGTAAGCGCCATTAATTTTACGGTGCTTACGACGTTTTGATCGCCTAGTACATGTTGCGATTGCGACATTTTAATATATTCATTATTTGGTATGGCTTCCCTATAGTAATAATATCTCAATGATATAATGTCAATTACTATCTAATTAGTCTTAGAATAAATTTAAAAGTGGAAAAATTACTGTCAGTAATTTTTTCCACCGTTAAATTTATTCTAAGCTTAATAGCATCGTTCGCAGACGTTTCTGCTTGTTAAAAATTAAAATTATCTAATAAGTGTTTTATTGGGCAGTGAAAGATCCGTCCGGATATGATTCTACGTGACTACTGCGGATTCTTGTCTACTTGACAGCGTGATAAAACGGTGTCCGTCACTTTCTATCCCACGGTGTTAAAAAGTGACAGTTATTTTATCACGTGGATAAAGATGGATAAAGCCATCCGTAATACGTCAGCTGCAATATATACAGGGTGATTCATGAGACGTGAGCAGGACTAATCCTGCACACTCAGTAACTGATAATTGATCGATCACCGTCGTATTTAGGTGAAACAACCTCACTTTTTCCTATTTTTTAACTTTTTGGTGAGGGCAAATTTATTTCTCTACAATCATGGTCACTACAAGACCTAATTAATAATAAACATAAAACCTCTTTAACCGTAATGAGAGCATTTTGATTACGAAGAAAATAAACTGTCAAACTTGAGTGAGATACGAGTTTTCAAAAATAACCAGACCGTGATGACAGTGATGACATTCAATTTGACACAGAATATCGGTAGTTTAGTATTCTAATTGTAGGGTGACCATGCATGTCGTAAATAAATTAATAACTTTTTATTCAACACGACTAGAAAATTAACGTTAACCTCAGTAATACTGATACGAAACAGTTGCTTATAATGTACTAAATGCGCAGTGTAAGTCCTGCTCACGTCTCCTGAATCATCCTGTATACTGTCGGATATACCGTCGTCTAGTATTCAAACAAGCCCTACTGAGTTTACTGTGGGACTAGGTTGATCTGTGTAAAATTGTCCTATAATATTTATTATTTATTTATACCTTTCTTTGTCATCATGGTATAAAAAGGCAATCTAAAGGTGTCCTTATGTCTACGCACTCGCACCGGATTGTGCCAATTTATAACATGAATAATGCAGTGAACGTGGTGCGCGGGATTTTTCCTTACCTTATTATTTTAAGGGGCTCAGTATAATCTGCCAAAACACACAGATTTAACAGTGTAAGAGCTCTTTCTCACTGACGTCACAGAATAACTAATAGTACTACCGTACAGAAAATTCACTCCTTCACAAAAGTCAGATTTAGGTATAAAATTATACCTATACTCGCCGCCTGCAACAAAATTGAAACTTATAACCGCGCACGAACCGTGAATCTTCTTTGCGCGAGCGCCACGTGACACGATTATCGTGCGGTCGAGCGGCAGCCCAGTGCCATACGCCTGCCCTGCCCGGGAGGTGCGCCGGCCAAATTTACCTAAACTGCGCAGTGACACCCCCCTGCTGACGTCCAGTTATTTGCGGGTTTACTGCAGGACCCCATTTTAGTAGTATAGACATAGACATAGACATTTATTCATAATATTTTAAATATTTTATTATTATACGTGCTAAAATAGTAATGTCGGCTGTACACAATCGCCGAGAGCCTCTCGCGCCGCTTCGATCCAATCGGGAAAGCGCGAGACGAGACAAGGAAGAGCGAAACGAGAAGGGAGCGGCATGTACACACTCGTTCTCGTTTCTGTCTCAGGGTCTCTCGACGAGTAGGCCAGGAAAGGTACGCTCGGCTAGTATGGCGAAATGGAAATAATTAGTAATAGCTGATTTTTTCGGTGTATGGGACAGATAATAAATCTAGTGATTACGTCGACATATGAAAAATGAAAATGAAAATGAAAATCTTTATTTCAGGCAACTAATGGCCCATACATAAATACCTTAAAACTAGCCAGCTAGCTATAATCCAAATAAATTTATTACAATTAGGTATTTAAAAAAAAAAGTGTGCACAGCCCGCATAACGTTCATACGAGCAGTCTGTTTGCGGGATACTGCACGCATACTACAGAAAACTGGATCTTGCCGAAAACCGTACCCGCAAAAAACTGGATGTCAGTAGGAAAGCTCTCTCAGACTCAATGGATAAGAGGGGGGTGCCCAGCAGCGAAACACATCAGACTCTCAGTAAGGGATACCTAGTAGACTTTAATAAATATTATTACTTACTGTTAACACGAAGGTTTAATGTGGTAGCGACAAGTGTCATTTTGGGCCAAGGTCAGATCCGGGTGAGAGCTGAATAACAGTATGGCTGAATCTTCAGTTTAATTGCAAAAATGAACCTTGAACGTGGCGTAAATTTAAAACCGGCCAAGTACAAGTCGGACTCGCGCACGAAGGGTTCCGTACCATTACGCAAAAAAGGCAAAAACAAATCACGTTCGTTGTATGGGAGCCCCACTTAAATATTTATTTTATTCTTCTTTTAGTACTTGTTATATCGACAATAAAAATACAATACATCATCTGTGAAAATTTCAACTATCACGGTTCATGAGATACAGCCTGGTGACAGACAGACAGACGGACAGAGGTCTTAGTGATAGGGGCCGTTTTTACCCTTTGGGTACGAAACCCTAAAAGCAGTCATCACCTTGTAAACCGGGAAAAGTTGGCTATAGTTTGACGATCAAATCCACGTCACAAACTCAGCGTCAAAGGAATTTGAACCCACAATACAGTACGCATATTTACAGATATGTACATCCTACTTTCAAATAACATCGCCAATGCACAATAGTCGCAACGCGGCACTACCAATTAAATATGGAACGTAAGTACTGTTCAGATGGTTTAAATTCCTTTGTTTTTAGTAAGAAGCGCTTCAAGTCTAGTCGTTTGCCCTGCATCGTATATAATTCTGAATTATAACAGATTGATAGGTAATGCACTTCGCTACGGGATGTGTGAACCATTTTAATAGTGAGGCATGAACTTCTGTGCGAGGTAACATCTTCTACTAACGTAAAGTTACCATGTCGATTAAAAGTTTCTAATTAAGGCCACAAGGTAGCAAATCCAATGCGCAAGAGCGTGTGTAAACTGTTACGGGAAACAACTGCTGCTGTTACGAGTGAAGTTTCTTTTTGAGGTTAAGTTTAAGTTTTAGATTCAGACCACAAGATGGCAGAGGAGTGTCCTCTTTTTACTTTTCGTAACCATAAACAATGCAATTGTCGCAATCGCAACCTGTCAACCACGCGACCAAAATATCGTAAGTACCGTTAAATACATGGCGCTTACGCGTTTAGGTCGCGAGTTCACGCTTCGCTTCTATGGTTTGCTGTCAAAACAACAACAACTAATGGCGCAAAATACTAGTTCTCTGTGCCGGCTGTAGTAATAGTTCAATAGCATTAGGTTGCCAGTTTTATGTGCTTTAACATTAGTTTTTCATTCATTTCAGATTCTTGGAACAAGTTGTAGCTGTGCGTGAACTTTGTGAGTATAATTTTGCAATATTTCATTAAAAGCATGACTCACGCTAAGTGGAATGGTCCGGGTCTGGCCCAAGCCGTGTACTCACCGAGCCGACACCGAGCTTCCCGTAACGTCACTGAGTCACGTGACGATTTTTGATAGATATAAAACAAAATGACGTTCTAGCGTATGTCATCCTGGATACGATTGTCAGTGCATCTGGCGCCTTATCAATATCAAATCCATTACATATCTGTAACTCTGAATACTGCTCCAAATCTGTCCTTGCGTCACTATTACTACCTACCGTACGTTGTAGGTTGTAGGTACTCGTACTCTGCTGTAAAGCGTGACGTGACGTACGCGTTTGCGTTAAGTGTCATTTTGTTTGGGATTTTCAGTTTCCAAAACGTGCCGCTTGACGTTCTGTGCAAAATCCCATACAAAAATAGACATAACGCAAACCCATGTCACGTTATCGATCGAAATGTTCACTAGGGGTTCTGGACTTTTAAATTAAATTGTAAACTAAACGCTATCTACTCAAATTTACCTATAATTAGAATAACATTTATGAAGTTCTGCGGGAAAAGGTACCTTATGGCGGCAGGCGCTTACGCTGTTACTCACAACGCTCCTATACGGATACGCTGCTACGCGTCGTAAGCGCCTACCGCCATTACATAAGGTACCTTTACCCGTGGGAAGTGACATTTTAGCTATCTAATTTCCACTAAATTAATATTTGGCATGTTACTCTGACAACACGTTATAAATAATAAGGCCGCATATCACCAGAAATTCCGGTAAACTCGTGCAAAATTTCCTATCGGAATTCCAGGATGCAGCTGGTACCGCGTAACTGAAGCTATTTTAATACCAGTAGGATATCAAAGCGGGCGGAAATTGTGTCACATACTTAATTGCGCGACACAGATCGGTATTGAATACTAGAGTAGGCACAGCGTAAAAAGTAACAGTGGACCGACGCCTTTGATATTTGCGTAAATACCGACACCGCACTAGAACACAGTAGGGTTGTGACAGACTTTTACACAACTGTCCAATATAATATGTGACAATTAATAAGACACGCTAGCCCTGTAAGTGTAGTACCGAGCTACTAACAATGGCGCTGTATGCAGCCCGGGTGCGCGAGACCCACCCCTCGCACCCCGCACGATTGCCCTCTCTAGACGGCTTCGTCAAATGAGTGAATTGTTTTTTAAACTGTGGAGTAGGTAGGTATTAGTTGCCCGTTGAAAAAAAAGTTCCTACAGTCAGCTTGTAACAAAAAATAATTTTTTGACATAAACCCTTATCGTTATCACCATTTAAAATTAAACTTGCCATCATTACATTTTTAATATGTGTCACGTAGCTTTGGACGCACGGTAAGAAACAAATACCAAAGTTATAGTATATTTAAAACAGCTGACGCATCAGCAGTTCTTAATGGCATACTTTCCTCCCTTAAGAGTCTGCAGCAAGCTCGGTTCTCCATACAAACGTAGTTACGCTCTCATTTTAAAACGACTAGCTAGTTTGCTAGGTTAAGGTATATGCCTGTAATTAGTTTATGTAGCTTCAGATACCATACTTAGTTAAAAAAAAAGTACAGCGAATTTAAGTTTTTCGTACAAAACTTGTTTTTGATTTATTTCGTTTGTTTTATAAGCTGGAGCTAAATAAACTATAGGCATAGATTAGATACACCTCATGTCATTGTATGTGCAAAATTTTCATTACAATCCAACACGTAGTTTTAAAATGAGAACGAAACTCCGTTTATTAAATTACACAACGGGACTTAATCGCGTATTTAAATTTACACAAAACCCCTAACAACACACACTACACAACATCCCTATGTGTAACATCCCTAGTGCGCAAAACGTTCAAACTGATAAACAAGACCAAGTGCGGGTTGTTCGAAAAACTCACACGGCTAGAAGATATTTAATTACACAAACGGGTCTACCGCGATATAATTTCATTGTTTTTACCTTTAATTCCGACGTTTCAGCTGAGTTGCACCAGCTGTGGTCACGGAAAGATATGTGGTGGTGTGGTAAGATATAGGTGTGGATATGTGTACAAAACGCGAGAGTTTAAAGTGTTATACGGCTAGAAGATGTTAATGTCAACTTTAGCCAGTCTTCTCCGAGACCACGGGGACAACGCCGTCCTCGAAACGTCGTAAATCTTAAAACTTAAATACGCGATTAGTCCCGTTGTGCAATTTAATAATGTTTGATAATCGTGAAAGTTTAAATCAGTGAAACTCCGTTTGTATGGGAAGGTGAAATTCGGCCGAGCTTGCCGCGGACTCATAACTGCGTTTTCGGTATATTATTAAGAAATTACGATGCCGATCACGTCTGCCGCGGTTATTGAAGGGAAACATTGTCTCAAACGATTTTTCCTGAATTTCCAGCTCATATGAGCCTTGAATTATTCATGCAATGTACCAGATTAAGGGTAGAGGTGATTATCGTTTAATTTATTCGATGAATGATATGATAATGTAGAGAATTTATTGAGTTAAATAATGGATTAATACATTGCGTAATCGTGGAGGGGAGATATATGGCCATAATAATAGGGTATTTTCCTACTAGTCAAATCAGTTACTTTTTTAGAACTGTCAAAACGATTTGCTAATATGGAATTAATATGAAACATTACATCCGGACGTCACGGTCAACTCATCTACTTTTTATATTTCTATCCGATTTATTAAATAGAACTTGTGTTTAAAAATAATTGCTCTCTGTGTTTTTCTAATAATTAGCTGGTGCTTTATTTCATGCATGTAAATTAATTTATTTTAAATACAGTATAATACCCTATTGTATTAAAGAGTACCTACCTATCAAATAATTAATAAGAATCTTAATCTTAAAGTATATTATTATAATTATTACACATAGGTTAGTAATATGACAGTTCAATGTACCTACATCAGACTATATAATGTTGGTACATCTAAGTAAGTTACTGATCTCAAGCTGGAGAAGAAAACCTACAAGCGCTTGAGGCCTAGCGGTAAGAGCGACTTTCAATCCGAAAGTCGCGGGTTCAAAACCCTGGCTCGTACCTACCAATGAGTATTTCGGAACTTCTGTACGAAATATCATTTGATTTCGCTTTTCAGTGAAGGAAAACATCGTGAGGAAACCGGACTAATCCCGATTGGGGCAGATGGCAGTCGCTTTCGTAAAAACTAGATAGTGTCTAGGTGCCTACGTCATTCTTGGGATTAGTTGTCAAGTGGACCCCAGGCTCTCATGAGCCGTGGCAAAATGCCGGTATAACGAGACGAAGAAGATAATGAACAAAACAATTTTAAACAGTAATTAAAGTAATTAATGAGCATAATGCATCTCATGACAGTTACAATTATCCCAAACACGGGTAGGATAAATCGTTTCATTACGCAGTTCTGTTAATCATTGTGAGGTCTTCATTTTGTTTAAAGCTACTTTACCTCAATCATCTTAATACGAACATTAACGGCCGTAGGTAATTAGGTATTCATTCTTTTAAAATTAAATGCCTTCTGTCCAGTGGGACTACGAGTATTTCGGTATCGTCTTGGGTCGTCCCATTCGTTTTTCGTCAAGTGTTAAGTGTTACTGACCTTTACATTATGGTCTGTTTACACATTGATTAGTGATTATTGCTTCATAATACATTTGCTCCTTTGCTACTTGCTTTTAGCCACACTTACCCAATTACCCATATGCCACACTTATCCATATTGACTTTACTAAGGTTTAGTTTATTAAAATTTAAATTCGGTTTAAAATTGTTTGCAAAAGAACGACAAACTAACATAGACTCCGATATCGCAAGTTCAATAAAATGTTGTAATATATTTAAATGAACGACTTTGACCTGGACGATAAATCAAGGAGTTTTATTTCTTTCGCTCGATTGAATAATATTCCATTATTCGTTTAATAAAAATGGCTTGAGACATTTATTCTGCTAAACTTTTATATATTTTTAGGGGTCCGCGCTTTATAGTTCGTTTTTTTTAGCATTAGAAATAAGGTAAACAATCTTGATGTGTCTTTTAATTAAAAAAACACATTTTAAAAATAAGTTACGGCAAATATGTAACAATTATGAATTTAATACGATCATTTATATTCTTCTGCTTTCATAAGTAATAGTTTTTGATTTTTAAAAAGCGTTTTTCAATTAAAAGACATGTCAAAATCGCTTACCTTCTTTCAAGTTCTTTCTAATGCTAAAAAAACGAACTATAGGGCAGACGAGGCCGCTAATTTATTTTAAGGAAATGTAAAATTGATTTGATGTAATTCTGCATTCACTTTGACATTGTGATTATAGCAAGTCGAAGTCCAAAAACACTTCTTTTATTTTGTTTGATTATTATATTAGCAACGCCTTACGAAGCAGGAGGTCCTGGGTTAGACTTCGAATCCTGATAAGGGCATTTATTTGTGTTGTGTTATGGACGTTTTCTATGTATATAAGTATTGAGCATCATCTAGTGGGTATAAGAATAAGAATAAAAAAACATTTATTGCCATACAAAAAACAGACAGGTTACAAAATATAATAAAAAAAATGGCTTTTGTGGCAATAGGAACGGGCTCAGCATATGCTGCGATTGCTGCGTCAGCCATTTTATTACAAATTGGGTACTAGGCTTCTTGTGGGTGACCCGCAATCTTCCGGATGTCGTACGACACAAGCCTTAAGGCTCCGTCACACAGGCGCGTTTTGCGGGCGACGCGTGAGCGGGGTGCGCCGCTTTTACGTAAGTATAAAACGCTCACGCTGCACTCACGCCCCGCCCGGAAATCGCGCCTGTGTGACGAAACCATTACGGCCTGGCCACGACATTGGTCTAAGGCGATCGGCGGCGGCGACCGGCGGTAAGTCTAGCTGCCGCGGTGTGGCCTAGCTGCCGGATTCGAACTTTAAGATACGTCAATTAATAGATCTAAAAACGATATGGATTAGATGTGTCAGTGTCAAAAGTGACGTATTTGTTTGAAGAAACGTCACATTTGACACTGACATATCTAATCCATATCGTTTCTAGATCTATTAATTGACGTATCTTTAAGTTAGAATCGGGCCGTAGGTCGGTTTGTGTGTGTCGTATATCATATTATATTTATTTATTATTTAGTTATTTACCGTAATACGGTTACGACAAGAATTAGTATAAGAAAGGGTTTTTCAAATATTCAAAACAACTTATTCTTGACTACTCATCCTTTTCATTATTCATTTTTATTATTCTCATTTTGGTAAGTACGGATTAAACTACGATTAATATTGTAATACCAAATCCTAAATTCAGCCTTTACAAAAAGCAAATACCCCGAAAAGGCTTGCAGAGATATGAATTTCTGATAATAGCATTTAGACCCAAAATAATTTAAGTATTAAGGTTCAATCGGATAAATATCATTCCGATTTCTAGGACCCTTGAGGTCCTTATCGTATATTTTTATAATTGGCATAAAGTACGAAAAGTGCTTCGGGATCAAGTGCACCCTTTTGAGTGCTGTTGAGGGAATGTCAAGTTTAGTGAGGTTTATTTTGGCGGTTATTTTCTTTCGTATTTTGAAAACGAATCACGCCACTGTGGGACCGAACCGTCAACAACTTTTCTTAGATGAAACGATTTTTATTTTGTAGACGATTTTTTTTTGTCAGCTTTGCCACCTAGTGCATGAAACACAAAAATGTTTACCACCAACGCGAGGTACACCAAAATACTGACTGTAAAAATTGCAAACCAAATCCAACTGAAATCCTACCTTTAAGTATTTTTCTTTCAAAATCACCAGTTTACTTCTTCATTTAGAACTACTTTTAGTAACACAAAATAAATTAATCCAAAACACGCCTACAAATTTTAAGGTTGACTCAACCCTCACGCTAGAGCGGACCGGGACCAGGCCGGAGCCTCCGGCCCTTCGTTTTCTATGGAAAGCACCATGTGATCATCGATCAGCCGTCATAGAAAATGACATCTCGGACGCCTCGGCCTGGGCACGTTCCGGTCTAGCGTGAGTCATTATTTACCAATGTTGTGAATAACGCTTATTTTTAGGCTTAAAGACTCGAGCCCTCAAGACTCGTAAGTCTTGAAGACTCGACTATATTTGAGAATTGTATTTATTTATTTTACGCGTATGGATGTGAGAAATCGTCTTTGCCGCCATTGAGGCGTTATGCATCGAGAGTCTTAAGGGTTGGAGTCTTTAAGCCTCGAAATGAGCGTTATTCACAACACTATTCTTTACTCATAAAACCTCCCGTGACATTCATACACACTCATTACGGAACAAATCCGAGAAATTTATACAAACATTATGAAGGGCTTGTATAAATAAACATTGATTATTGTCTTGTCCTTTAACTTAATTGGAATAATCCTTTATCCGTGTTCGAATTATAAACACAAAGGTATTAGTCAATACAACAGTTTAGGTAAATACACGAAACTAATTTAAACAACCGACCCGACATTCAAAATCGGATAAATGTAGACCTTAATCGAATTCAGAGTTGGGTTGTTGTCGTAGAATAATAACTTATAGAAGTGATAGTTAGACCAAGGTAAGTCTGCAACGATTTTGATAACACACGCAGTGCAAGTATTATTTATACGTCATAATTCTACCAAACTAACTGTCTCTGTTTAGCTCAATGGTTGACTGGTAGAGAATACCTCAAGTTAAGTCCGCCATTTGTACTCTTTTGTGAAAATTTGTGCAATACAGTTTAAATAAATAAATAATATCATATAAGTTTGACGTGTTATTTTATAACACTTGCACTGCGTGTGCTATACTTAGAAACATACATACTTTTCTTGGTCTAACTCTAATATTAGACTGCTAGCTTTTGCCCGCGGCTTCGTGTACGTAGACTTAGTAACAGTAGCTAAAGTAAAGCGCCTGGATAAAGTGTAATAGCAATCATTCAATTTGATAAGCTTAATGGCTTACATCAAATATCAGGCAATTTATTAAATCTCTCAATTCACGCAGTTCCACGCAGCGCAGGGCAGAACAGATTTTGTAAAGTATGGATAATTCTTCAGGTACGCACGCTGTGGCGCAAGGTCGTTCCATACTTTACAAAATCTGTTCTGCCCTGCGCTGCGTGGAACTGGGTTGCTTGCGTCTCAGCATACGTTTAGCCCTACACTTTGAAAAATACTTTTGAACGGGAGCTGTAGATATATATCTCTATTTGGTAAGGTATTCCAGGGTGGCAGGGTGGCAGAGGTACTACCTATTCATTGTTTATTTGTTTATTTATTTAAATATACATCTGTAACTTACGGCTAATAAGCGAAAGCGTCACAAATATTAATATAATGTCAAAATTATCTCTAACAAACAGGTAATTGTAACTTAAAAATAGCAGTAGTCACATTAGGATTTTTCTATCTCTTACATTTTATCTACAATACCATGTAGAGTGAAACAGATCACATTGCGGGTCTACGACTACGTTGAGTACGGAGTTGAGCACAGAGAGTGGGAGCGTAGTAACTACTTCTTCGACCAGAGGGCCTACCGCGAACCACTTTCGACGTGTTGCCTCTCTGTCGCACTTGTAAATTCGTACATAAGTGTGACAGGGAGGCAACACGTCGAACATGGTTCGCGGTAGGCCCTCAGACCCGTGCACTATATTTTGGTGTGTATGATACCTAGTGCAAACTTAACTGCTGCTGGTTATCGCCTTACTTCCAGAGATTCGTAGCCGAGTACGCCCAGGCAGGCGTGGCTCACTCCGCGATGTCATCGCTTTGCAACAGGTAACTAAAAGTACATCCGTTCCACACCAATTTTGGTGTCTAGCCATAAGCCGCGCGTGGTACTGTCGCCACCTAGCGGCCATATCTGTCCTGATCGTAACAAACGCGTTTTGTTAGAGAGTGAGTCTTCTGTACCTACTATTATTTATTCAGTGGCCTAGGGGGAATAGCGTAGGGTATCTATAGATAAGGATAGTTCGGGAATTGCTTCATGTACAGACTTCGTAATTCGATGCTGACTGTACCCCAGATATCCTACAAAACTCGCCTACAAGGTTGTATCTAATTTAATTAATCCTTTGTGCAAACACATCTGCCGTTTACGCATGCGTGACTTTGAAGTTAGATTCAATTATCAGATTTGTTTCTACCTAGGTACAATATAGTTGGATGACAATCAAATATATTCCAATATAGATGTTCCTTTGAATTTGAATATTTGTGGTTATCACTACATTTATCAAACAAAGTCCCTCGCCGCTGTCTGTTTGTGTGTATGTATGTTCGCGATAAACTCAAAAACTACTGAACGAATCTTCATTCGGTTTACACCTATCAATATAGTGATTATTGAGGTAGGTTTAAATGAATAATTTGTTAAGATTTTCTGTAAATTGGTTGAAATGTGACGATGTTTGCTAATGATGTCGGAAGAAGTCACGTTATCTAGGAGCTTTAAACGAAAACGCTAGTAAGTACTTAAGAGCCAACGGGAGTGGTCATTTCCCCATACAAACGTACTCCTCGTTTTCCTCCGTGGGTTTTGAAGCTAGAGCAATATTTTTTTCAACACAGATTAATATTGTCAATATATGTGTCGGACCGTTTTGCTTTTTTTGATATTTTTGTTTTTTAAGGCGCTAGAGCCCTTCAAAAATGGCCAAAATGGCCTAATTGACTATGCCGCAATGAGAGGCGTGGCATTCAAAACTGATATCAATTAGCCAAAAAAGCAAAACGGTCCGACACAGATAATTTCATAATCATTTAGATTTCCAAATTTGGTTACGATTGGTTTAGTTTTGGAGGAGGAAACAGAGGAGTACGAAACCTCGATTTTTGAGATTTTTACGCAGGATTTTTCGCCTTGTCCTTATCGCACTACTTTTAGGTGCCGCTTCCGTTAGCGAGGCGGGTATATTTACCTAAAATATTTAAAACTCAGCTCCTGTTTCGTCTTAAAGTCACGTACAACGTACGCACAGCTTATCCCTTCAAGTGGCGGTCAACCCGTTAAAGGTCGGATCGAAAATCAGTAAACTGGCGGCCCACCACGTCTACCAGTGAGTGGTGAATGAGGTGTTGCCGTATTTAGAGGCGAAATTGAACGCATTTAAGTATAGTTACGCTCTTCTAGCCCCCAAAATTAGGTAGCAAGTAAGACAAGGATAGGATACCGTAAGAAACACAAATACACTTGGTATAAAATTTGTTGGTGAGGACCATTCATTCGGGAGCGATGCCAAGTCGGAGTTCAGTCTTGATTTTTAAGAGGTTGTTTTGTAAAATAAATTGTACGTTAGGACCTTTATAATGATATAATCTTAAAAATTTGTCTTAATTTGATAATTAAATAGCAATCACCTCCAATCATCAATTTGTTTTATGGTGGTATTCATTTTTAACAAGGAAACTGGAAAACTGTCATTCTTCCGGATTTTGATTAGGTCTGGCCAAATGTATAAACATTATAATAATTTAATTGCTATATTCAAATAGCGTATTTAACGTTGATTATAACGATATGTGATTTAATATACTTTCAAACATAGAAAAGCTTAAATCGACGATTTTGTAATAGTATTTTATACAATCGTGATATAATAGAGAGCTTTTCAGTCGAGTACCGTGCTTAAGCAACGAAGCTTGCTGAGTTGCCTAGGTGAGGTACGAGATTGAAAAGCTTGATTATATCACTATTGTATACAATACTTTCAACAAAAATAATACTTTAAGCTAGTAGAATCATACAAACAAACCAAACCAACAGCATACAGCTAAGATACGCGAGCAGCCGCGATACCTTCATACTGGTACGCGCCCCGGTCGCCGCGGCCCGGCGGGCTGGTCAACGACACCTTCTCGTAACTCATGAGGCCCTGGTACTTGCTCCGCGCTAAATTCAATTTTTAGACAGTTGTTTTCTCGATTTTGGCCACCGTAGCCTATGGAGACTAACAAGCAAACACTACGTGGTTTTCGTAGTCTATAGATGTTGCCATATTAAGGGTGTCACATGCGCGTTTCTGACTTATGAATCAATTGTTTCTACTATACAACCTAAAATAAATAATTAATTTGAGCTATGGTTTTATTTCGTCCTCTTGATCGCGGCGAGCTGTGATTGGTCAATTTCATTATAGTTGACTAAACTGTATCGAAATGAATATTATAGTTGAGTTGGGAGCCCATACATTAAAAAATACCCAATTGCAGTTTGGTATAAGAAATCTTAAATCAAGAATTGCAGTCGACGAGTAGAAAAATAGTACATTATTGTCGAGGCTCGGAAGTAGCTACTTGCAGGCTGAGGATTCGTTTTAAACGGACGACCTTGGGAGTCCGTTTAATTGAATCCGAAGCCAGCAAGTAGCCTTCCAGCCGAGTCATATATAGTGCTTTTCTCAAAAATGGTGCAAGAAATATAAATATCATAGAAATATTTTACAAAAGCAACGTTCTTACGTATATATTTTCACAGAAATAGGTTGCGAAGCGCGTAGTTTATGGTCAGTCAAAAATTAAAAATTTAAAAACATTGCAGTCTCGATTTTGGGACTGCAATGTTGCATACAAATTCCATTATTTGTCGAGTTCCAAACTTTTTAAAAGTTGAAATGGCCATATCAAATGAAGGCACAGGCCCATTAAACAGCCAAACAGATGATTAGTACCGCGACTATTTAGCTGTCTCAAATAGGTTGGCGTATTTTCGGCAGAAAAATACACTTCTATTTTTTTATTAAAAAAATAAAAAGGCGGCAAAGCTAATTTTTCAATTGTTTCTACTTTTTTCTGTGAAAATATATACGTAAGAAAGTTGCTTTTGTAAAATATTTCTATGATATTTATATTTCTTGCACCATTTTTGAGAAAAGCACTATATATGACTCGGCTGGAAGGCTACTTGCTGGCTTCGGATTCAATTAAACGGACTCCCAAGGTCGTCCGTTTAAAACGAATCCTCAGCCTGCAAGTAGCTACTTCCGAGCCTCGACAATAATGTACTATTAATTTGCATGTTCAATAAGTAGAACGAAGTTTACATTAAAACCATGGATGACGCCAGGGCTGCTTCGATGTGCTCGGTATCGAGACGCACCTAAAGGCAAGGCAAAATCCAAATGGCGAAATTTCAAAAGTAACTTATAACCGGTACAAACATTTCTTTAACAACCTAAGGAAGCTAAAGCACGAACACGAACAAAGCCTTCTCTCGACCCATAATAAAAACCCCAAGAAGCTGTGGAGTACGATAAGAAACATATGCAACATCCCAAAGAAACCGACTCAACACGCTGACTTAATTGATCCTAGTGACCCCAAGCAGTCTTTGAATAGGTGCAATAACTTCTTTTCGTCGGCGGGTAAAAAGCTTGCAGATACATTTTTTGCTCAAACTGGGGATTGTGAGAAGACGTTAGCCACCAAGGTAAATATTACAGAAAGTCCTTCCGAATCCTTCTTCATGTACCGTAGACCGGGGTGACTTTGGAAAATTTGGGGTTACTTTGATAGATTTAAAACGGCCATAGAATTACCATTATTCATTATTTACTGAAAATGTTCCTGTAACTAGTTAGATTACTATATACTCATATTCACCTACTGTAAAAAATCTCGCATAAATATATATTATGGCTTAAAAACTAGAATTTTAAAGTCGCCCCTGCATTTGAAAGTCACCCCGGTCAATGGTACCCTACAAATGTCAATGAAATCAGGAATATTATCTCGCAGCTTAAAAATAATAGTGCGCCGGGCCTAGATGGTATCAGCGGCGATCTGATCAAATCTGTTGGCCACTTATTATTGCAACCATTAGTACATATTTATAACCTAAGTTTAAGTACGGGTCACTTTCCAGAACAGTGGAAAATAGCATATATCACCCCCATATACAAGGACGGACCTAAGAATGAACCTTGCAACTATAGACCTATATCCCTACTCAGTGTACTCTAGAAGATTCTGGAAAAACTGGTCAATAACAGACTCATCAGGTTCCTACAAAGGAGTGGAGTACTGTCTGAGAGACAATTTGGCTTTAGGGCACATAGGTCCACTGAGGATGCCATCTCGCTCTTGGCCAATCTAATTTCTGCCAACTTGGATAATAACATAAACTGCATCGGTGTCTTTTTGGACCTGGCCAAGGCCTTTGCCACTGTGTCTAGACCAATACTCCTTAAAAAAGCTTGAGAAATTGGGGATACGGGGCGTGTCACTGGCCTGGTTCGAAAGTTATCTATTGGACAGAAGTCAACTGGTTAGAGTGGATTGCCACAAGAGCGAGCTGGATGGCCGGGAAGGGGGGGTTCCCAAGATGGTCGTTGGCCCGCCTCGATAGAGAAATGGCGGAAGAGGCCGCCATCATCGAGGCGTGGAACGCTCCCCAGGTGGCCCCAAGAGGTATCGACGAGAGGGCCGTTTGCTTCAGAAGGTCCCTGGAGGCGGTTTGTGACGCTTCCATGCCCCGGGCCCGGCCTGCCCGTGGCAAGAAACAAGTTTACTGGTGGACCCCGGAGATCGCCGCCCTCCGCACAGCCTCAAATAACGCCCGGCGGGCCTATACGCGATGCAGGAGAAGGAGGCACACCGCCGAAGAGGAGGAGCTCCTCCGCACCGCGTTGGCGGAAAAGAAAAGGGCCCTTCAGCAAGCCATTAGGAAGGCGAAGAACGAGGGATGGGAGGAGTTCTTGGCAACCCTCAATAGGGACCCATGGGGGCGCCCGTACAGAATGGTGCGCAACAAATTGCAGAGCGCCCCACCCATGGACTCCATGGAGCCAGAACTCCTCCGAAGAGTGGTTGAGGGCCTGTTTCCGGAGGCGCCAGACTTCGTCCCACCGGTGATGGCCCCCCCAGCAGCGGACCCGGCGGAACCGCTCGTCGTCGTCCCCATCACGGATGACGAGATTGAGTGGGCCATGGACCGCGTCAGAGCCACGCGCAAAGCAGCGGGACCGGACGGAGTGCCAGGAAAAGTACTCTTCCTGGCACTTAAGCATCTCGGGAACCGCCTCAAATCCCTCCTAGACGACTGCCTCGAGGAGGGGCGCTTCCCGAGATGCTGGAAGGAGGGGCGACTGTGCCTGCTGCGTAAAGAGGGGCGTCCACCAGACTCCCCCGCTGGCTACCGCCCCATCGTGCTGCTGGATGAGATCGGGAAGCTCTTCGAGCGAATCCTGGTCTCCCGTATCCAGCGGCATCTAGTAGAGACGGGTCCGAACTTACATGATAGCCAGTTCGGGTTCCGAAGGGGGCGGTCTACTATAGACGCAGTGGCCGCGTTGAGGGATTTCGGAGTACTTGCGGCAGGTCAGAAGGAGGGAGTGGTGGCGGTGTCACTGGACATCGCCAACGCGTTCGGGTCCCTCCCCTACACGGTCATTGGGGAGGCACTCCGTTACCATGGAGTGCCTCATTATCTGAGGCGTGTTATAGAGCACTACTTGACGGCGCGGGTAGTGCTCTATGAGCAGAAGGGTGTCCGAAGCGTGAGGGCCATGATGTGCGGGGTTCCACAGGGGTCAGTCTTGGGTCCACTCCTGTGGAACATCGGTTACGACTGGGCGATCCGGGGGGTGCAGTTTCCCCGCATGGTCACCGTGTGTTATGCGGACGACACACTAGTGGCTGTGCGGGGAAAGGAGCTGGAAGAGGTGCTCAGGAGGGCGGCAGTGGCGACAGAGCTCACAATACAGCGCATAGAACTCCTGGGCCTACGGGTCGCCCTGCCAAAGACCGAGGCCATGGTCCTCGGGCGAACGAGGGGTTGGGGGCGGCTGCCGGCGGGCACTGCAGTGAGGGTGGGGGGTGAATCTGTCCAGGTCAAGGCCCACATTAAGTACTTGGGCCTTGTCCTGGACAGAAAGTGGACATTCGAGGAGCACTTTGCACGACTGGCTCCTCGGCTCGTGGGTGCTGCCTCGGCTCTGGGCCGCCTACTGCCAAATTTGGGGGGGCCGAATGCGCCGTGTAGGCGGCTATATGCGGGGGTCGTCCGGAGCATGGCGCTCTACGGGGCGCCAATTTGGGCCGGACGGCTGACGAGATGCACGAAGGCATTGCTCCGTCGGCCACAGAGGGTGGTGGCCCAGAGGATGGTGAGGGCCTACCGCACGACTTCTCACGCAGCGACATGCCTTCTTGCCGGCACCCCGCCTTGGGAGCTGGACGCGGGGGTACTAGCGGAGAGGTACTGGTGGAGGGCGGAAGCAAGGGGGCGTGGGGAGCCCCCAGACGCGGAAGATGCCGAGAGGGTGTCGCGGGCAGCCGCGGAGCGTCTACGAGAGCGATGGAGGGATGCCTTGGAGGATAGCCACTATGGAACCCGAACCATAGGGGCTATTCTCCCGGTAATGGACGAGTGGGTGGATCGAAGCAAGGGGGCCCTGACATATAGGGTGACGCAGGTGGTGTCCGGACACGGCTGCTTCGGACACTACCTACACAAGATACAGAGGGAGCCGGGGCCCCAGTGTCACGAATGTGGAGCGGCGGACGACACGGCCCAGCACACTCTAGAAGAGTGCAATCGCTGGGCCGTGGAAAGAGCTGCCCTCAGGGCGACCACGGGGGTAGCGGACCTCTCGCTACGCAGCATAATAGCGGCAATGCTGGGTAGCGAGAGGAAATGGGAAGCGGTGACCTCCTTCTGCGAAGAAATCATGTCACAGAAGGAGGCGGCGGAGAGGGTGCGAGAAGCGGCTGCTGACGCGCTTCCTCTCCGACGTAGACGGCAGGGTCGAGGGCGAAGAGCATATGCTCGCCTCGAGCCCCAGTAGGGCCAGCGGGTACCGAACCCGCATTGCACGGCCCCATACACGTCGTCGGAGGGGGGGATCAAGCGTTTCTGATCCTCCCCCATTGTGAGGGGGCCCTGGCGATAAGCCGGGGCTGCCGGAGGGCGCCGTGGTGGAATGTCATCCTAGTCGATCCCAGTGCGCCCTCACGAACGGCAGAGAGGGTGAAACGCCGGAGTGGGTTTAGTGGGTAGGGCCAAATTCTCCCCCTCTCTTGCCAGGAGAGGGGAAAGGAACGGCGAGTCCCACACACCGTGCATAAACGCATTCCCACTCCGTCAAAAAAAAAAAAAAAAAAAAAAAAAAAAAAAAAAAAAAAAAAAAAAAGGGGAGCGTGCTTGGTCCTACATTATTACATCAATGACATTCACAACATTTCCCTTTCCAAAGCTGAAATAATCTGCTATGCTGATGAAACAGTGATCCTGTTTAAAGGTGATACTTGGGAGAGTGTTTTTGCTGCAGCAGAAAAGGGTATAAGTAACGTCGCCTGCTGGCTAGGAGATAACCTTCTAACCCTAAATAGCAAAAAGACTAAATTCCTGTGTTTTCATAAATCTGCCGCTTCCAGCCCCTCTAAATCTAAACAATTAATCAAAATTCGTAACTGCAATAATGTCGATAGCTTATTATCGTGTTCTTGTGAAGTAATATGTCGTACTGACTCTATCAAATATCTCGGCTTACTTATAGACGAAAACTTAAATTTCAAAGCCGATATAAAATGTCTCTCTAACAGAATTAGAAAAACGATGTACATATTATTATTTAAGAAACTAAGACATTCCGCAGACTTGAGACTCTTAAAATATATATATATATATCTCCCTATGTCAGTCTCTAATCACATACGCCATCTCAGTATGGGGCAGTGCCGCCAAGACGTCAATATTAATGGCTGAAAGAGCTCAACGTTCGGTCTTAAAGGTAATGCTCGAAAAGCCCTTCCGATATCCGACAAGTAGCCTCTACCAAGAAGCTAAAGTACTCGCAGTCCGCGAGCTATACATACATAAAGTCTGTCTTTCGATACATAAAAACGCGGCTAAGTCTGAAAATTATGCGGAATTACTTTCTAAACGCGTATTTAAATTACATATCCCGAGGGTAAATACTGCTTTTGGGAGACGATTTGGGGACGTCCTTAGCTCTTTGATCTATAATACGGCCGTAAAGTTCCAGAGCGAATTAATTAATTGCACTGTGCATGTAGCTAAAAAGTTACTTTTTAATTGGTTAATATCACTTGATTATAATGAGACTGAGACATTACTTCTAAAAATTGTTTAACACAATTCTGGAATAAATGTAAAACTAACTAAACTAGACTAAAATTTTATAACTCTAAAAACTGTTTAACTCAAGACTTTAATAGATATAAAAATAACTGATTAGACTAAGATATTATAACTGATACTAAAGTTGAACCTAGAAACAAAAATTAATAGTAATGTATATAATAACAGATAGACATACATAGTTTTCCTGTCTTAAGTTAACTTGCATGACATACATTGTACATCTGGTCTCCCGCGATACAGGCCTAGCCTAGTGCGGGGACTCCTGGAATCTCCGAATGTCAAGTTGGTTATGCACAACTCTTACCAGAAACTCGTATTGTTACCACTGTAATCTTTCTGTGCAATAAAAATATTTTTTACTTTTTCACTTTTACTTTTTTGCGCTGACCACCCATCGGGGCCCCGCCACGTGACTGCTTTTGCGCAAATCCGCGGCGCCACTTGACTACTTTTCGCGTTTTCGCTGGCGCCACTTGAAGGGTTATATTTATTCAAAGTTCATATACCGTAAAACGGGGTGAAAAGACACGATTTTCAAATTCAAGGACGATTTTCGCCGATAATCCAAATGATAAAAGTAAAAATTTTGATATCATTTTTTGAGTCTTGGTTAGTTCTTCAATTTTGCATTTGTGAAATAAATTTTTACCTACCTAATTCAGAGAAAATCATGAAAACTACCTGTTTTCTCAATATCCTTAAAACGGGGTCGATAGACACAAGAAAGGGGTGAATAGAAATATTAAGTTTTAGTTGTCATAGGCATCGAATTTGGTCATTATTATGCTGATACTCTATTGGCAAATGGTATATATACATATCTGTTAAGCAGCTATTTCGCACATAAATTTTTTTTCGTGTCTTTTAACCCCCAAGGCGTGTCTTTACACCCCATTGTTGTATCTAATCACCCCCTATGGCGTAACTATTCACCCCGTATGCGTGTCCACTGACCCCTTTATCCCGTAAAATTAGTGATATTATTTATTATTTAGGTACTACAGATACCTACTATATTACCAGGTTAGCTAACTTTTACTTAGTTAATGTCAAAACATTTACCGCTAGAACAAAGTTCAGACAGGCTTCATTTCTTACCTCGGCGAGACCTTACTTTAGAGTCAAAAAAATCTAACTTTTAGGCAGTTTGATTAAGTTCTTTTGGTATCAATGTAGAGAATAAATAGTCTACTATATACGCATTCCAAAAAATCTAATTTTAGAGATGTACGTTTTTAAATATAACAACTTAAAAGAAAAAGTTCAAAATTTCTCTATTCACCCCGCGATTTCTGACTCTGTTGACCCTGTTTTATGGTACCTAGTCACGTAAGTACCAACGGAAAAATGTGTTGAATATATAAATCTAATAAAAAACAAACTTTTTTTTTATACAGTTGCTCAAAAAGTGCTACTTTACGTAGCTGTTTAGCGTTCGCAAAGTTGTTTTTCGCGAACTAGTGCTTTTTACTTTTCCAGCTTTTTAAAATTTAATTCTGACCGTATTTGATACGTCCACACCAAAGAGTTTGGATGTTCAAAAACTTAATATATTTTTATTTTGTCATTGGACATTTATTACGTACGTAAAAGTATTGTTACACGATATAAAGTAAATATGTATTTGTTATTATATAAATAAAACGTTATAAAATACGATATTTCACAAAAAAACTTTTTTATTATTTGTCTGAATGGAACTATCATTGCCACGTTGGCTGTGATGTCGTTAACAGAAAAAATGAAAAATTTAAAAGTAAAACCGGCGCCCGCCATTTTCACTTGAAATTTAGTTGTATCAAAATAATTATCTTAAATTGCAAGTGTAAAAGTGTTTGTGTTTTAAATAAGTTAATGCGTTTAATTTAAGCAATGTAAATCAACGCTGATCGTAGTTTATAGTGATGGATAATATATAATATACAATATCATTCAAGTTCAAGGGAAAATTCGTAAATGTAAGTGTAATACTCATGTGACCAATATTTGTTTTATTGTGATTTTTTCGCAAATGTATTAAAAAACGTCGTTCAATGTACGTGTGAAAGTGTTATTATTTACTTGTCCCGTGTCTTTTATTCGCCTATGGCTCATAAAAGACATCTCGGGACTCGTAAATAATAACATACTTTTCACACTTGCATTGAAATGTACTATTACCGTTCTGTCGCCATGCATGATTAATGTATCGATGCCAAAATGTAGCTTTCTATTACTACTTAACGATCACGGAGCAAAGCCGCGGATGGACAGACGGATATGGCGAAACTATAAGAGTTTCTAGGTGACTACAAAACCATAAAAAGAAAAATATACAATAGCAATATTTAATAAAAATATCCTACCCTGTTATAAATTAAGTTACCCGCAGTCCCAGTTATACCTAAGTAGATTTCACAAAGCCTTTTAGGATATAAAAAAAATCGAGTTGGTAACATGAAACTTCGTAAAGCCTTAGGTACGACAGTACCTAATCTCCTATTTCCCTTTTCAGACGTAGGCATATTTGATCAAAGCCTGTTGTAACGACATTACTAAATTTAAGGCTTTCTTTTCTGAGCACCGGCTCTTTTCTGAGCAACGTACCGACGTTTAAGGCCTTGATAATACTTGTTACAAAATGGTTTTGTAGGTTATATACGCTGTAAATAGTAGTTTGTGTTAAAAGGGATCAAAATGATATATTTCCGTCAAGGGCGTACATTGAATCCTGAATGAAGCAATGGATTCTACAATAGAATCCCGAACGTAGTGAACGTAGTGAGGTTAAAGCCCAAGACGAAATAATTTTGATACCGTGTGACACATACTGCTTTTCACGTCAACTATGAGGAAAATAAAAAAATCTCAGTGTTGACACTACAGTGTTGCCACATTTTAATTTCTACTCTTTTTTGCCAGGCTGTACAGACGATGTCCATAGTTTCTTATATTAATATTTTATACTGGCAATGAAATGTCCTTGAACAGAAAAGTGCCACTTTGATCCCTCCTAGCAGGGAAGAAAAATCCATTTTCTGATTAGGTGATGTGAAAAAATAATACCGTTACCTAGTTGTCGTTGAGAACAACGACATCTTTGGGATAATTCGAACAACTAAACTAAATATACTCCATATCGGCTCGACCACCTGACAAAATCCAAAGGATAGTTTTTACTATGGAAACCACCCTTGTGAGTTGAAAAGGGGATATATGGAATTTACTATAGAAGTGGGATATGGAAGTACTGACTCTAAGGAGACGAAGTCTGGCAGAAGCTAACTCTATATACCTAAAGACAAGAAAAATTTTGAGTTTAAAAATAGAAACTACAAAGAATGGCATGTCTGTCGGCTGTTACGTCATCGTTCTAGAAAGGCTATCGATCGAGGCTAGTCGAAAATTAGGACGTTGGCAGAGACCTGGAATATTATGTGAGTTTTTACGCTAATATCCCTTTAAAGGTAACTTAAGTATGGTGTAAGCCGTGTAAATTGTTTTAGTTTTCACTTGGAACAGAGGACTTTGGATGCTTGGAACATCTCCACAAGGTTCCTTTTTGTCTATTATATGGTTTTATCATTGACATAAGTATATCTAAGGACGGGCCTTACGGGCACTAAGAATGGGGCCAGTACAGCGGTGTCACACACACGAATTTGAGCCAATCGTGCAGTCTAAAGGGGCCCTGATTACCAGTTCGCCGGACGATATCAGCCTATCAGTTGTTCGGAACAGTCTAATTTTTCCTTTAACTGACAGGCTGATATCGTCCGGCGGACTGGTAATCAGTGGCTTAACGTATTTTTAATAAAATATAAACCGGACTAAAACATATCAAATGTTTGTTAATTTGATAAAAATAAAATGAAATAAGTGGGTATTGTGT
The DNA here is from genome assembly GCF_910591565.1 of Cydia splendana. Classification (NCBI taxonomy): domain Eukaryota; kingdom Metazoa; phylum Arthropoda; class Insecta; order Lepidoptera; family Tortricidae; genus Cydia; species Cydia splendana. The sequence goes on along the minus strand of NC_085975.1, from coordinate 16,822,196 downwards.
TCAACAATCTCATCGACTTAGTTGCTAAAGCTAGTCGATCAATTTGAAGTTTTAATTTTAAATTTCTTTCCTCAAATCTGAAACCAATACTAGTACTTTATATTAAATAAAGCGAACCAACGGTGAGCTACACGCATTACAAGCACAACCCAGATCTGACCCTAACACCCTTGAGGGACTGACCTTAATACATCAACTCTGAATGGTAGTCACGTATGGTGAAGACACGGAAGATAGTTTTGTTATATCGAGTTGGAGCAGATAAGTTTTGAATGATATTTCGATTCCGATGGGGAATGGATAGAAATTGAGTTTATGGGAAGACATGAATTTGAGGCGGAGGAACTTGAATTGTTTTACTTAAGGTTTGTTTAGTTTTTAGACGAATCTTTTTGATAATATATTTTCAGTGTGTGTAAATAAATATTTTTATATCTAACATAGTTATACCGGATACCTGTGAAAACACAAGCAAATAATTTAATAGTACGTTGTGATACAAGTGTTCTACGTTGGTCATTATACAAGAAAGCTGATGTGTGTAATGACCAATGCACACGCGTTTCATACGACGTTTTTCAACACACTTACGAGAAAAAAAAAAGAAACTTTCATATTAATAAAATTTTATTTGTTAAAACAGTAAAGTCTAAAATTTGTCATACTGCCTGCTGGCGCCGCGACCCTATTGCTGGCGGGCCGAATGGGCGCCGGGTCCTCCAGTCCCCATTGTAAAAACTACTCGACCAATTTATAAAGGCCTCGTTTCCATTCATATTATTAGCGATCAATTAACTTCTAAAGTCTTTTCCATTTTAAATTACTCGGCTGAGACTTGGACCTTGAAAAAGGCGGACCGAAAGCGCATAGATGCTTTCGAGATGTGGTGCTGGAGGAAGATGCTGCATACCTTAGTCTGCTTTTCGTACAAATAGGTCGATCTTACGCAAACTCAACATCAAAACCAGACTCTCAACCATATGTCTACACAGGATACTGGAGTTTTTCGGCCACATAGCCAGGAAAGAAGGTCGTAATCTTGAACAACTGGTTACTGGCAAGGTTGATGGCAAGCGACCTAAAGGCCGTAGCCCAACATGGTGGGCAGATCAAGTCCGTTCTACCCTGGACACTCAACTGCATGTCGCGCTTCACGATGCCAAAAACAGGCACAGATGCGGGACACCGTCAAAGAGAAGCTGATTCCACGGGGATTTCACGACCCCCACCAATGAGGAACACGACGCGAGGAGAAACTTCTAAAGTCAGTCTGATTATCATTCATTTCGTAACAAGTTCTATAATATAATAAAAAAGCACGCGTGTTTAATATCTAGGATTATGAGCCTACATAAAAGCGGTTCAATAACTTCGACATTACGAGCAAGTGTGTTGAAAACAGAATTATTACTTACTCCTCAAACAATATAACTTATTTTTGACAACTTTTGCAATTATGAAGTTTTTAGACTTCCTTATTTTCTTACAAATTCAAAATAGGTACAAAATAAATACAACATTCAAGATTCTAACTTCAAAGCCAATAAATAAAGACACCATATAATTTATACCTCGTACCATTAGTATGCATGTTGCTTACACGTTTTATATAAAAACACTATGTAAATTTCATTAAAGGCACCCAGGCGACGTATAAACAGAGTGGCGATAGCGAATTTGCATAAAGCATTAGGGTCAACACCGACCGACGAGGTAAACACTCCGTTGTCTCAGCCGTCAAATAATAAACTTCTGACTTTATCTATTACTTGAGGGTTCGTCTGAACTGTACAGTTTTCTCTCCTGTGGGCAATAGTTAACAACTTGTGGGCATGTAGGTAATGATTTTATCATACTTATCCCAATAAAAGGAGTACATTTTCATTTGGATAAGGATTTAATAAGAAAATTAACCTGTATAGCCCTTAACGCTTGGGTATGTCTACAGGAAGGACGCGGACACAGTTTTGTGTTTGACCCAAATATCACCCCGCTTGCCTCCAACGCCCTTGCATCTGATACCCGCCCGATCCCAATGGGTTTTGGGGTTAGAATTATTCATCATCATCATCATCATTTCAGCCTATATACGTCCCACTGCTGGGCACAGGCCTCCTCTCATGCGCGAGAGGGCTTGGGCTATAGTCCCCACGCTAGCCCAATGCGGATTGGGGACTTCACATACACCTTTGAATTTCTTCGCAGATGTATGCAGGTTTCCTCACGATGTTTTCCTTCACCGAAAAGCTAGTGGTAAATATCAAATGATATTTCGTACATAAGTTCCGAAAAACTCATTGGTACGAGCCAGGATTTGAACCCGCGACCTCCGGATTGAAAGTCGGACGTCATATCCACTCGGCCACCACCGCTCCCAATTATTAAATCTGTCAAATTCTAGCAATGACTACACTTTAATTCTAGCAATGACTAGGTACACTTCGTTTTTTTTCCTAGCCTATTTGAGTGTCCCACTGGTGGGCAAAGGCCTCTCCCCTTAATTTCCACGACTCCCGATTTGGTGTTTCCTCCGGCCAGTTGTTCAGGAAGCTGTCCAGGTCATCCCGCCATCTCCGTTTGGGCCTGCCACGTCCACGTCCCTCTACCGGCATCCACTTGGTGGCTAAGCTGGCCCACCTCAACTTTGTTATTTATCGCTTTTTAATAGTTTCATAATTTTACTATCTCAATACCAATGCGGTAGGTGTGGTCGCGACCAATGTCTTAGTAGAAAATTTTTTAGAAGCTTAACAACACAGTTGGCTCTTAGGGACCCCATTATTCTCTTTATTATGTTAAATGTGTATTTTAATAAGAATTGTCTTTTCATTTAATTAACGAAAGTGTTTGTTAAATATCCCGGGGTTTGCTATGTTTTCACAAACCGTGTATTTTCTTTTTTTTGAAGTGAAAACTTCTTTAGCGGCGCTGTGTACTTTTTGTGATTGGGAAAAAATGTTAAACTCGCGACAGGTCACGTGACCGTAAGATTCGTAAGACGTAAGACGGACACGTGACCTGATCGAAAAACTGTTACAATGTCATTGAGTTTTCACTTCTGCCGGCACTCCCGGAGTGCAACCCGTTGTTTTTTATCATGCTTTTGTTGAATCAACAAAAGGTTATGTTTTAGCGATTTCAGAGAATCCATTCTGTTGGAAATGTAATCCAATAAAATAAACACTGTAGGCAATCCTTTAAGTTAAATAATGCGAAAGTAAATATATAGATATAAACTAATTTTTTGAAAATTAGAGGTAGGTGTGTATATATTTAGTACATGCTTACGAATTCGTTTTGTCTCTATCTTGAATTTTCATCAAAAAACTTTGCCTTTGTTTAATTTAGTCTGAATTGCTCAAAGGTTGACTGGAAGAGATCCCTTATAGGGATAAATTCGCCTTTGTACATTATATATATTTTGTTCCATTGTTTTTTTTTTATCAGGACTATTTTACACATCAATCTAGTCCCACGGTAAGCTCAATAAGGCTTGTGTTGTGGGTACTAGACGACGATATACATAATATATAATTATATGTAAATACTTATATATGACACCGTAAGATTGTGAGCCCGTTAGTTTATAATCTAACGTAGGTTAGGTTAGGTTAGATTGTAATCTCCCTACCGTCAGTTTATAATTTAACTAGCGATATTATAAACTGACGAGTGTTTACAATTTTACGGTGACATATACATAGAAAACATCGGTCCATAACTCAGGAACAAATTTTTCTCATAAACACACAAATAAATGCCCTTACCAGGATTCGAACCCGGAACCTCCTGCTTCGTAGGCAGGTTCACTACCGACTAGGCTAAGTAGGACGCCGTCATGTTAGTCTTATGTACAATAAAGTGTTTACATACATAGGTACAAAATTGTTCACAAAATGACATTGATATTTAATTTGATACTAGTTAAAACTTTTCAGACACCCTTTATAACATTTGAAACAACCACAACTTTGCATAACTTTTAAAGGTGTAAGGTAACGTTCAATTTTAAATCAAAGTGAAATCAGAAAAGTCAGAAAAGTAATCTAATCCATAACTTTTTATGCTGAATGTAGCCACCAATAAAAAAGACTTTATATTATCTAGTTGTATAAACTGTTATAAGTGATTCTAATATTTTTTTTCCCTCCTTTATTGAAGAAACATATGACAATACACTCCTTATTAACTAAATTACTTCAAAAAATTATGATACTGATTTTGTTAGCGTTTACCGAGCATATTTAAAATCTGTTTTAAGTGAATTTAATATTATCTAGTTGTATAATAGATCGCGTATTGAAAGAAATGTCTACAGGTAAATAGTAATGAATTATGTTATAATATTTTACCAGTTGCTATAACTAGGTTCTTAATTATAGGTACATTCAGGTAAAATATGTTAACGTTACTTTATATATTTTGCGTGACCAGTTTTATGAGATATGTTGTTTTAAATACCCTTATTATTTTTTACGTGTACACTGTATTTAATTTCCTGTCTGTTAGTACTTTTTTACACTCTATAACTTTGTAAATAATAAACATAAATAAAAGAATGTCACATATATATTTAAAACAATAAAATGTGAACAAAACTGCATAAACAACTCATTTTTGACCATTTTGTCATTTATCATGTTTTGGAAGTATACCGACGATATGGCGTCGAAGTCAAACTTAATTAATTTGCGCAACAAGACCGATTGATAGAACCCTATTCTGTTTCAATAATCTGATATAGTTTTTATCTTATTTTGATACGACCTTGACCGTGAGCACCAATCAGCGTTAACGGTTCACGCTAATTGCTAATCCCAACAAAAACATAAATGTGAAATGAGAGCCAAGTTCAATATTAAAGCATGTGCCAGACGGTTGACAACCACAGTTTCTGCAACGTGACCTTGGTAGAAAAACAGTGGTTTTAAACCATGTAGCACGCGGTTGAAAACTAATTCTGCATGACCTTTAAACGCCCTTGGTAGACAGGCGTGCTCTGCCAACCATACAAATTTGGGCTTGTTGTAAACCATGTAGACATCCGCGCTTCTACCTCGCTTCTATCAAGGTCACGTTGCAGAAACTGCGGTTGTCTACCGTCTGGCACAGGCTTAAGAATATGTGTCGTTGTTGACTCGCCGACAAAAGAATTGAGATCTATAGATATGGGTGCCAAGTTCTGCGCTGGATAGAAAATCCTGTAATTATATTTTTTTTACCAACAAACCGAGGTTGTTTTTTATCAATTTCGTACCAAACAAGGTCAAAACCTTAACAAATTGCCAAATCAAAATCAGCCTCCTGTTTAGACGACACGAGGTCATAATTATGACCTTTTTATTTGTGGATGTGGGAATGCTGTTACGCATCGTCCCCCTGGCCCTGAGGTGGGCCCATTATGGGGGGGTATGTGGGACTCTCACCTCCCAGCTCTTTTCAATTGTGAAAAGAGGGGAGGAGCCTAACCACTAAACCCACACTTGCGTTTCCCACAATATCAGGCCTATTCGTATTTCGAGATAATCACAAGATCTTGAGACGATTTAGAGATCAACTAGATCTACATTAGATATCGACTAGATGTGACTTGGATATCTAAGTCATAACTTGTCGAAATCGTTCAAGAGGACCTCCAGAATCGCGGAAACGTCAAATTTGACATATCTATCTTACAAATATCTTTAAATTATCCGTATCGTAACTTGTTGAAGTCTAGTAGAAATCTAATTCATTTTCCGAATCGAGCCGTATGCCGTTTGGGGAGGCGTCCTGGGATCGCGAACATTCTACCACGAAAAGTCATTATGACCTATCATTATGATATCAAAAGGAGAAGAAAACCATATGAAAATATTAATATTGAATCGGCCTCAAGTACCTCAGATATTTCAGTTATCCTTTATCTTTTTAGGCTTCTCGTTTATTTTCGCCTGTTTTAGTTTTCCTTCATCCATCATTTCGAGTTAAATTAATGTCTAATTCATCACCGGATAAAAAATGTTGAATCTTGAGCTAGTCTTTTGAAGTTAGGTTTTATTTATTTTTTGGTCGGTGCGGTGCCTTAAGATTGATGTATGGAAAACAAAAAAATGCGATTTTGTCGGTGAAATATTGCGTTTATATTGCTATACAATATTTTTTTGGATAAAATGTAAGGAATCGAATGATACCCTTTTTGGAAGTTAAATTTTGAAACTTTTAAGATCTTGTATTTTTTTTATTAGGTACCTACCAATTATATTATTTTAATATCTACTTATTGCGATGAATTGCTCGTTTGCTATTTATTTTACTAGATTTTGTTATAAAATTCAACATATGTCACCATCCCTTTCTTTCCATACCTTACTGTTTCAAACAAATCAAACTTATTTCTTCGATATCATTGACATATTGGTTTTTCAATAATGAGTAATGACATTACAAATTCCCGTGAAAGTCAATGAGGCCGCAAATTTAATTGTCCAGTGACGTGTTTTAATGAGCGGTAAACGGCCACATTTGGACAAATTAATTTAATAATGTCGCTTCTGCAGGCATATCATACATCATCATCATATCAGCCCTTTATCGCCCACTGCTGAGCATTTTATCTACTAGTGCGACCTATCTACAAGCTACTTGTACCGATCATCTAATTTAGATTTCATCCAGAAGTGACCTTTTTTCGATTTTTTTGTTATTATAGTTAAGAGTTAGAAGCAATTAAATATTTGTTAGGTAATTATTTTTTCTTATAATACCTAATCTAAAAAATCTAAAAAAGTCAAATCGGATTATTCGCAAAAGTCATTAATCCGACAGCAATATCGATTTTGGAATTGCGGCAGTAATGCAGTCGGCAATAATGCCGCGCCGCATTACTGACAGCAGTAATGCCGGTGTAGTCTGAATTCGAACTTAACGTAGCAGTAGTAGGTAGGTAACGCTATTGTCACATTTTTGACGGAAACAACTAAAAGTACAGTATTGTGTACAAAAAGTACAGTATAGTGTACAAAAAGTACAGTATAGTGTACAAAAAGTACATTATAGTGTACAAAAAGTACAGTATAGTGTAAAAAAAGTACAGAATAGTATACAAAAATTATAGTATTTAGTCACTATTTAATACTTATTAACTTTTTTTTCACTACACTATAGTTTTAGTACACGGTACTGTACTTTTTGTACACTATACTGTACTTTTTGTTGCATAGTATAGTGTACAAAAGGTACAGTATAGTGTACAAATGGTACAGTATAGTGTATAAGGAACCGCAATGTTCTGTTCTAAAAGTAGAAATACTAACTACAAAGCAACCCATCTGGAAGTAAAATTCTTAAAACAAAATCTGAAATATTATTTAAATTTTCATAAGCGTGATAAACATTGTCCCTCGAAAGATTACTCGATTCATAATGGAATTGAGATCTAAACAATTCGTTTCGCGGGACAACGAATCAAAATTAATTTCTATTGTGTCTTTTATTCAAAACTTCATTAAGTAGAGCTTTTAAGAGTGTATATTTTGATTAAATTTCGTCGAACTGAGAACGAACGTCTCTTTTAGTGTCCAAACGATTTTAGAAAGATGATCAAAATTAAATTAGGTTTTAGCGAATAAGACAGATTTTCCTGAATAACACTAACTTTAACAAATTTTTAGGTAAACCTTAAATTTAATGAAAATCAAAGCAGAAATTTTAAGCGACGGTTTTATACAGAAGCGGTATAATAGTCGCATTTTTATCACCTGTCATGCCATGCGTCACTTTCGCACTTACATATTTGTTAGAACGCGACAGGCATGGTGACATATAATAAAGAGCCGACCATCATAGCCCTGCATGTTTGATTTTTGCGATAATTTAGATATAAGTGTCGCTTAACTTCAAACTCGGCTAGATCTCTGAGCAAATATCTACCCTATTACCTTTTCTAATACCAAAATCGCATAATCTGACAGATGGATTTACCCGAGTTTGAAGTTAAGCGACTCATAAATACATGAAAAAACGGACTAGTATAAATAACATTGAGAACGGGTTACTTTTGTGAAATTTTACATACTTAGTGACCCATTTTTATTGCTCTTGAGTAGAGTTGGGTTTTTATGATGATGGAGTCAGAAAGAGTCATTCGATAGCGTTACGTGAGGAACGCGATTGCCTTAAGTGTCATTTTGTATGGGATTTTGAGTTTCCAAAACGTTCCGCTTGGCGCGCTGTTCACAAATCCCTTACAAAAATAGACATAACGCAAACGCGGACGCTCGTCACACTATCGAAAGAAATTTACACTAGGGGTTCTGTACTTTAATGTAGTTCCATTAATTTCGAATACGTATAAATATATATTAGTGATAAAAATTCCATTAACCTTCCATTAGGCGGTAACAAGGAAGTATGCCGGAAACAACCGAAGTTTTTTAATGCTCGGTGCAAAACTTTTGATCACGAAGGTTCTTCTATCTTGTGTATGGGCATACCTTCCTATATACATATTTATAGGTAGTTGTTAGGGTTCCGTACCTCAAAAGGAAAGAAACGGAACCCATATAGGATAGGGACCACTTTTGGGGGGTAAATGAGAAAATTAAAAAATAAAGTTTTCCAAACTATATCGTGTTAGGTATATGTCAAATAAAAGAACTCATTGTGAGAATTTCAAATATATTATACCCAGTTGACCGGTTGGGCCACCATGGTCTATCCTGCGGTAGAAGCGCTGGGCGTGCCCCCAGCCATGCCAGCCTTAATGATATCATCCGTCGGGCCTTAGCCAGTGCGGGGGCACCGGCAGTTTTAGAACCTACCGGCCTCGCCCGCGATGACGGTAAAAGACCCGACGGTATGACCCTAGTGCCGTGGAAGATGGGACGGCCGCTGGTTTGGGACGCAACCTGTGCCGACACCCTAGCGCTGTCCCATCTCCACGGCACTGCAGTGAAGGCTGGCTCGGCTGCCAACTCGGCCGAGCTTCTCAAGCGGCGCAAGTATGCAGCCATAAATAGTGGCTGCATATTTGAGCCGTTTGGGGTTGAGACTATGGGGCCTTGGGGGGAAAGCGCCCACAGGGTTTTCAACGAAGGTAGCCGCAGGTTAGTCGAGTTGACGCGTGACCAGAGGGCTGGGTCATATCTAGCGCAGCGGATCAGCATTGCCATACAACGTGGCAATGCTGCCAGCCTTCTGGGCACGCTGCCAATAGACGGCGATTTGGGGCAAATTTTCTATTTATAGTTTTATTTTTAAGCTTAGTTTTAATTTTAGTTTTTAACTTTAGTTTTTAATTTTAATTTTTGACTGTGTTTTTAAAATAATATATATATATATATAATCCTGTGTGTTTATACGTCATTATGACGAAACCGGCATGAATTGTACGCTCCCTGCCAATTACTGTCAGATTTCTCAACCCCTAAAAAGAAATAAAAATATAATTAGATCCCTACGAGTATTATTAAGTGATTATTAATTCAAATCAACTTTGTTTTGGGTGGGCTTTTCATAAAACGCAATAAATACGGCTTCAGATTGCAAATAAACGTCTGTTTGAGACCGAAATATTTTTATTGTTCATTTCGCGTCAGAGACCTTTGTTCTCCTTTTCCTCATATTGTTTTCTCTTACGTTATATTGTTGGTCATTTTCTTTATTATACAATTGTGCCAGGGCACGAATTTTGTGAGCCGACTTGGCAAGTGTTTTCATTCTTTTCGTTTGATTATTCCACTAATTGGATAGCTGACCATTTTCTTTTTGTACTTATTTTATTAGATTTGCTATTTTCTTCATATTTCGGTTTCGTTTATCCTCTAGCCGCCCAGAGGCCTATAAAAAGGTCTCCCGTTCCATTCTAATTTGAATCGTTATTTTGACAAATCAAAATTGCATTTGTCTTGACAAGTTTTGACGTCGTGTGGGCGGCTAGATGATATGATACTTGTAAAGGAGGTAGGTATAAGATAAGTATGTACCTACTATGTTATAAAAATACACTCTGATTCTAATTCTGGGTGCAAGCAATATATGCCGGGGAAATCAAATCAATATCCAATCAAAGTAACGTTTTTAAAGTTCGATTGGTACTGATTTAAGTAAATGGAAAGCGAGCGGCCGATCAACCTTTGGTTATAAGTATGGCTACCACCATTTTGACATTGACATATTCGCTAACGTCTGCGTCTCGCTCGCACTGATATGCCGGTACCAGTAAGATGCATAGAAAGTAAGTTAAACACACGCTACCGAATATGTCAGTGTCGGGTCAGTATCAAACTTGTGGTAAGGCTACAGGAAAGTACCTCTGTGTAGTTGTGGAGATGGAGGCTGTTGGTTTAGGCCGTCGCATGTCACCTACGTGTCCGAGCTCTTTATGTGTGGTCCAATGTAGGAGACAAGATGTAGTTTGAAATTGTGTCGCTTAACTTCAAACGGGTAAATCCATTCGACCAGCAAATATCTACACCATTACCTACCTTTTCTTAATACATCTGACAGATGGCTTTACCCGACTTTGAAGTTAAAGTGACTCAGTTTTGAGTTGTTAAATTTTCAGTGACAATTTTATAGAGTAAGCGCCGAGGTGAGACGTATAAAAACTTAATGGCATAATAAGCTATCAGTATTACACTTTACAACAATCATATGCAAAATAAAAAAAAAATCTTTTGACGGCTTCGCCATTTTAAAGTACAACCGGAAACCCTCAACTCGTTCCGCGACATTATACTGCCTATTAGTAGTATTCTGAATATTATTGCTGACAAATATGATAGCCCAATTTCTCGTTCATTGGATTGGGCAAATTAAAGGGGTAGCAACTAGCCCTTCTTCTTCTTCTTCTTCTTCCTCGCGTTATCCCGGCATTTTGCCACGGCAAACTAGCCCTTATTGAATATTAAATGTGTAAATCTAATATTAAGTATTTATTTATACCTAACCCTAACTTTTAGTTTTAAGTTTAATTTATTTGTTTTGTTTTTACTTTTACTAACAACTATGAAGTCTGTTCTTCGAAATTAAGATACATAATTTATTATTTATTTATTTTTCTTCTTAGGCTACGTCATTTATTATATGAATATAAAAGTAAAATACAAAAACACATAAAAACCATAATAATAAGTATAAACACTAAAAAACCTAACCTAGGGTGCCGCCAGCAGCGGCGCCAGGCCCAAGCTACCGGTGGTCAGGGCCGCAGAGAGAGGAACCGGCGGACTATCCGCGCCGTGTCCAAGATCACCGCCTTCTGCATCTGACCCTTGATCCAACCACCTAGCGAGAGTCTCTCAAGATGTTGGTCGAGACTCTTCGCTATTAAACCGTTCACTGAAACGACTATCAGGACTATGATTATTTATTATTATTGCATTGCTATCAAAAACATCAAAATCCATGTTGTTGCCATTTTTGACATTTGCAGCAGCAATGCAGTTGACAGCAACCGTTACGGTAACTTAACTATTGACATTTACAACCAAAAGTTACCCCATTGTCGGTAGTCGATAAGGTTAATTCTAAATTGAAGCTATACGGAAATAGCACCTTATTGACAACTGATAACAAGTACCCTTTTACTTGAAAATGGCACATTTTTTTTTTTCTTTTTATTTTATTTAAGGTTTACCAACAGATACAACACTACAGAAATTACAGATAAAAGCCATAAGTACATGAATAAGTGTCTATCCAATTATAGGTAAACACGACATGCATTAATTCTTAGTACATATCTAATTAATTAAGACCTAAAGTATAAAGTAATATAACATACTTATAGTTAAATTAGATCTTATTAGCATACATGTAGCTAGCGTTATCATACTATACTACACTATAGCGTTTTTATACAAGAAATTCTTAAAACTACTTTGACTTATTTTGACACATTTCCTCATATCTCCAAACCGCTCCCTCCACAAATTGCCCCACACTCCACATTATATGTTAATCAAGTCGCAAGGCCCATCTGAAATTAGTTGCCGACACTCGTGGGAGCAAACAATGGTATCCCATTTACATGTTTGGTGAGACAAAGGCGGTCACAGAACAACTAATGAGCGGACGTTGTGTGCAAAATGTTTTCTGTTGCTATCTTGTGTTATTAGGAGGGCCTTTGCAAGCAAGCTTTAAGCCCCGTTTAGCCCTTTAGTCTGTAGCGGCAACATACTTGCCATCATCTTTAAAACAAAAACGCATCTCTACTATAAGAATTACGGTTCGAAATCGAATGACTACTAGAAAGGAATGTCAAATGGTTAAAGGGTTAGACGGTTCAAGAACTGGCATGCGATTTTCGTTATATTGCGATGTTTGGTCGATCGACTGAATTCATTAGGTGTAATGTAGGTTTTGTTAGCAAGCAAGTTAGAAGCACTTTTGATTGGACGTTTTATGTGTGAAATTCAGTTTTGTAAAGTTAGTATTTAGGCTGTTAAAAAAAGAAAAAGGTCGTTAGGAAGTAGTTTTAGTTTGTTAATTTGTGTGTAACGTACACCCATCTGCGAAATCGCATGGCCATATTATAAAATAAATAATATGGCCATTTAGCAGCTCGCTGTGCGTAACGTCACGTACTATTGATATATAATGTTTCCAAAACATGACATATCAATTTATATGGATCAGTAAGTAATGTATGTACTAAATAAATAAATAATGAGTATTACCTTCGATGTAGGTAACCGCTTTGAATATTTAATGATCTTCCTTTTATGTACTATCTTTGAGTTACGAACGTATATTAAATATTTGATCTTCTGCTGAATATACTTGACGAATAATTGAAAAACGTACGTACATTACTCAAATGTATTTTAATATACATTACATCATCACTTAGTAGTAATTTATGTTAATATTATGTTGAAATGAATAAAATAAATAAACTAAACATTTAAAATAAAAGTAAACTCTAACAACTAAGTTAATACACATAATATTTACAAGTAAAAAAAGGAAGCTAGCTCGGCGACGAAAGGTTTTAAAACAGGAATTTTGCTACACAGGTTATAGGGAAAACTTAGGGGAGGTATTAAATTCCGCTAAAAAATGCCGAAGAATATTTTCGCTAACTCCCTACGGATGCTGCAAAAATTCTTTTATCTTTTTGTGTCATGTTTGCTTATGGACTTTTGTTCTAAAGTTTGTTCTTTTCAAAGTTTTTAAAATAGATTAAAAGGTTTTTTTAAATCACTCGTATGTAAACTACTTATATTTATGTCTTCTGTCTTATGTTTTGTTACAGGATAGAAATCGTACTAGACATTTTCTCTTATAACCTATGTAGGATTTTAAGAAATTTCCCCCATTAAAGTACTTACTTACTTAAATACTCCGATGGCTCCGCGACCCAAAATGAGATTTGCCAAGTCTGACTTAGCTTCCAAAATGAGATTTGCCAAGTCTGACTTAGCTTCCGACACAAGACAGCGCCACTTTTCTCGGCCCTGTGCGACCTCTCGCCAAACCACCTCATTTCCGCATTAAAGTATCCGTAGTAATATTTAATTAACCTTGTGATTGTGACTTAGTTAATATAGATGAGGAGCGAGAGAAAACTAAACTCCTCTTCACCGCAACAGATGGAGGAGTTTAGCTTAAACTAAACACTTACAGTATAGCCAAGTTACGGAACTATGTAACCGTGTCTACCAAAACGTAAGTGCATTGTAAATGAACAAGCCAAAGCGCGAGGCAGATAGAGATCGCTTAGCATGAATATGAAAGGAAAAATTCAATATAACTTCAATATAACTAGGGATTCCGGTGCCGTTATGAGGGAAGAATAGCTACTGACAGGAGGTACTTATTTGATGGAATTTCCATTTCTGGAGAAAATGGTTTCGACTAACTAAATCTTAACAAATCACTTTGATTTTGATAACGATCGCTTCAGCATAGTATACAGGGTCGAAAAATAAGTCAGGCCCTGGAGGGAAACTACCTTAAATCCTTAAGTTGGCTCATTTTACTTAACGGAGACATTCCTTTATTTTAAAAAAGAAATAAAACTGCATTCAAAGATTTTGCTTTTTTTCTTCAATTTTGCTTGTCTAAAAATATTCTTGAGTACTAAATATTCGATTTTATGGATATTTTGTACGACAGACGAGTGTAAGACCTAATGTTTCTTGGAGAAATGTTATTATTAACATTAACTGTATCGACTAGTAGAAAAAAATAGCGAGTGTTTATTTTTTGGAAGTTTTACTCGGTTCGATTCCCGGTCGAGACAAGCGAATTAAAAAAAAATCTTTGAATGCAGTTTTGTTTCTTTTTAAAAATAAAGGAATGTCTCCTTTAAGTAAAATGAGCCAATTTAAGGATTTAAGGTAGTTTCCCTCCAGGGCCCGACATAATATCGTTCCACACTGTATATTCTAGGCTTATAGGTTTCGCTAAAAAAATTTATATAGACGTGGAAAAAACATTTTCTCTTTTTGTAAGGACGACACATAGTATTCTTCCCTCTTAAGATATACCTAACATTCTTGCGGTAGATGTTGCTATGCGCCTCCTTAAGTATTAGTGTAAACAAGAAGGAATGGAAAGATTCGCCTGCTTCTGGAAAGCTTCCGTAGCTCAGCTATTTAAAAGCGATCGGACCGTTGTTTCAAAGGGTCGCAAGTTCGAGTCTTATCGGTAGCGGTGAATTTTTTTTTTCTTAATTATAAAAAATGTAGCATCGCCCGCAGACGCATCCGCTTGATAACAATTCGCTTAGCATGACTTGCGTTATCTTATTGTACTTAGAAACTTTTACAACCCTTTCAGTTCAGGCTTAACAAAGATACGTTTTTACTAGCGTTCCCACCCAACACTAAATAAACTCCAAAACCTCCATGAAAACGTAATCGTTTGACACAAAGTCTCATAATTACCTTAAATAATAAAATAAAAAGTAAGGGCTCCGTCGAGTAGCGCCAAGCTCGGGGATTTAAAGTTAATGTCTTCACTTTATTACCCAAGTCCACTTTTGGAACCAAATGTTTTCACCATTTTTTCAGGGTCGCATCTGATCTTATTATGTAGATACTTTATCTAGCCCCTTATTTTGTTTAAATTGGATGTGTGTAGCTTATTATTTCATTTTGTTTTGGCCGTTGCTTCTTATTAGCAATCAATCACAACAATAATTATTTCTTTGCTAAATATACATATCGCATTATTTACGATCCATGTAAATAAATAACTGAAAAAAAGCGATCATATTTATCACTTTCTCGCAAATTCAGTTTACGTGATTGACTAAGGGCCAAATATAATTACACGACGCGACATCGTGACGCATTGCGACGTCGTGTAACGTTACGACGTCGTGTCGTGAGAAAATTCAAATGCAAGTTATCACTTAGTAACAAACTTAGTGATTATTACTCAATTAAGGACAATGAGACGGCTCACACTGCTGACGACTGTCAGACTTCATTTAATATTTACGTCACTCATTGGCGTCTATAATATATTAAGTGTCATAGAAATCGAAACTAATTGTAAGAAGGTTTGGCAATAAACGTGCAGAAAAAAATACCGACAACATTTCATGAAAACTGCAAAATTTTTAAATTCTCTTTGGCGCACTGCTAATACTGTCACGGTTTTCCATACTGTTGTGTGGAAAATAACCCGGACACGTTAATTCGCTTGGTGAAAAATCCAAAGTCTGGCTTTATTAAACATAAATAATGCACATTTTTGTGTCATTTATTCCAATATATCTATATATGAAATAATCCTTAAAAACGGTTTGGCTAACCTGGAAAGCCAGAAATGCTAAACAGTCCTTTAATGAATATGTAGAACCTTTCATTAAACTCAATTAGGTCATGAAAAGGCTTTAAAAAGAGCTATATTTGACACTTTGTGTTATATTTACGAGCAACAATAATTATTAAATGCGCAATAAGTATTAAGTACTCAGACATGAAGTACCTACGTAGGTGCTCGTACTGAAATATTTCCACCAAATAAATATTAACCGCCAAAGGGACATTCCACGAGACTGTCGCTTACATAACGCTTTTGCCTTGTATGGCAGCCACCTCAATAAAATACGTGAATCTCGAGAATATACTGCCAATTTGTTAGCCAAGTCATGAAATATTACCTGACCCAATATCGCTTACTCAGCATTTCCAGAAGTATTAGAAGAATTGCGTTATGTAAGCTACAGTCTCTTGGAATGCCCCCAAAATTAAAAGTCATTTACGAAAGTCTCTAGGATGTTTAATGTACTGACGTAGATTATTTTGACATTGGAAATGTCTTTTCGTTCGCTCCAGTATACGGTCCGATTTCACGAAAAAGTGCGATCCCCTTATATCTCGGAAAGTTGTGAAGATATGATATTAAAAAATAGGCTCAAAAGACGCATAATCACGAGAGCTGTAAGGTGCAAAAATAATTATTCGAGAAAGTCAAAAACAAAAAAAGTTATGGTAGAAATAGTGAAAATAAAATTCAATTTTTTCCGAATTTTTGATTTTGGTGTTCGATAATTTGGAAACGAAGAATGATATCAAAAATTTGAGAAAAACGGCTCTGGACAATTTAGTCAGCTACAATTTGAGCCTAAAACAAAGACGATCGGGTTAAGGGTTTGCCCTGTAGCCTAACCTTAAAATAGTCAAAAAGTCAGAACGACATTTTTCACAGGACATTTATGACTTCATGTTTCGCAGAGTTCGTTATCGGTGTTTGTTGTGAATTATCGGGATTATAATAAATAAAAATAAATAAAATAAAAATCGTTTATTTCAGATCATTGATCCATAGCGTTGTTAGTAGGTATAAACTTAAAAACTATGTTAATTACTAAAAATAAAAGAACGAATGAAAACTATAATATAAAAATAAAAACTAATGACTAAAAACTAGTATTTGGCAGATGTGTGGCCATTGCGAGACGAGGAGCGCAGGTTGCCATGCTCTATTTAGCTCTCCCAATTGCCACCTCCACCCAAAACTTTGTAATCGGGCAGTCGAGTCGATTATGACGGCAGAATAACACTTGCACTGCGTGGGCTTTCAAAATCGCTGAAGATTTTTCTTGGTCTAACTCTATCTATCCTGTTTGAGACGGGCGTAGATAACGCAATCTATGCATTCTTGTGGTGGTGGAAATAGAAAGAGAGGGAGAGGGAGAGGGAGAGGGAGAGGGAGAGGGAGAGGGAGAGGGAGAGGGAGAGGGAGAGGGAGAGGGAGAGGGAGAGGGAGAGGGAGAGGGAGAGGGAGAGGGAGAGGGAGAGGGAGAGGGAGAGGGAGAGGGAGAGGGAGAGGGACACAAAATAAAAACTTATACAGAGAAACATAAAAAAGAAAAAGTGCCACGAAATGGTCTCACCTCAGCATGTTGCTGGCGGCTGCTAGCAGATAGCTGATGCTGAACCCTGGCAGTACCTAGTGGAGCTCGGGTTTAATACAACACACGCTGTTTTGGTCATCGGACTCGTCTCGATGAGCACTTAGGAGAGTAGTACCCAAGATAGAGCTGATGCTGAACCCTGGCTGTACCTAAAGGAACTCAGGTTTGTTGCAACATAGGCACACGCTGTTTTGGTCATCCGACTCGTCTTAATGAGCACTTAGGAGAGTAGTACCCAAGATAGAGCTGATGCTGAACCCTGGTTGTACCTAGCGGAACTCAGGTTTGGTGCAACACAGGCACACGCTGTTTTGGACACCCGATTCGTCATGATGAGCACATGGTAGAGCATTACCCAAGATAGCTGATGCTGAACCCTGGTAGTACCTATTGGAACTCAGGTTTGGTGCAACATAGACAAACGCTGTTATGGTCATCTCTCGTCGCGTCAAACTGCTGTCAAGAAAATTTCATATCTTGCAGCAAATGGGCCGCTGCCGATCACCACTTCTCGAGTTGACTACGGATTTGCCGTGTAATAATTTTCTTGTACTTTGAACATTAATATATCCTGCTTATTAATCGAAAAATGAAATATGTACCTATACTTATGCGCCACGGCGACAATTATTCAAACTTGGATACGCGTGTGGAAATTTTGCAATTTGTTTGTTCACATGCGTTATGTCCAGGATACTTGTGTTAGTCTAAGAATAAAATAATTATCATTCAACGTTGTAGTTTTATTTTGTAACTTTTTCCTTATCCAGACTTTCTCGTCGCTCAGCGACAATATTTTTTCGAATTCCGTAGATTCATTTCCAATGTGCTCGATAGTCGTGTGAGGCACGAAATCTGTGAATTTTTTATTAGCAATGATGTTGATATTCCTATTGATAATATTTAATTTAAGTTAGTGTCATTCTTGCAATTGCGTGGTAATTCATTGACAATAAAATATCGATAAGCTCATCGAAGCTTTCCATGTGCTACTTATGTACCTAAGTACCGTAGAGTTTCGTATCTTCGCCTGGATTTTGACACTTTTCACAAAAAATCTCTCAAATTTGAAAGCATTTTAATCCGTTAAGGCGAAAAAACGTTTTTTAGTACTCCTAACTATCAGTATACACCACTAACACTTAGAATTTCATTGGTTAAGTTGGTAATAAATGGCCCCAAAGGCAATAGGCGATGTTTGGGTACTTTTCCCAATCTTCGCCTATGGCATGCCTTGCCGCTAATACTTACTTTTCTGTGACTTACACATGTTAAGTCGTATCTCCTTGGAATGTGCTAATATACTATGAACCTTAACTACACCAGACTAGGCATATTTTAAAAAAACGGGGTAGTAGGCGAAGTTTGGTAACAGTCTGAAGTTGTTTTCATACATTTTCTATAATGTAGCTAGGGTTGCCAAAAATTAACCAACATGTCAAATAAAGGGGAGTTATGGTTTATAAGTTAAAAAAAATAATTATTTTTAGCAAAATTGTTTAATTGTTGTAAAATTGTTGTTATTCCCGTAATTGACATCAAATCAACCTTATTTACACAAAGTGGGACATAAAAATACCTATTTGGTACCTACTCAACATCGGTAAGAGTGGAAATAAACATTTGCATATAGCGTAAACCAAAATAACCAAACATTAGAAAATATTTAAATTTGGAAACATGTAATGTCATCCACCAATGAATGTGGTACAAAAACTTTGTCAACCCTAGGGGTAGGCGAAATTTGGCAACAAGATGGACGCAAAGTACCCTCACCAATGTTTTATCCGCTTGTGACTTCTAAACGTAAGCTAGCCATTAAATAATAGTTTCATATGAAAAAGAAATAGTTATAGGATATAATCATGTAAAAAGTTTAACATTACCGGGTCCGTATTACCATTTAAAACTGAAGTTAAAACACTGGTTTAAAAAAACGTGTGGTCACGAAAAAACCTCACTAAAGGTCAACTGTGTGAAGTTATCCGCAGATTGTTCGAAGAATGTTGACACCCGTAAATAATACTTTGTATTTAGCAGTTTTATGTAAGGCTTACATTAGAAACATTTTGTTAATGGCAACTTATGTCAAACTAGGCGAAAATAGGTAGCGCAGGCAAAGATACGAAACTCTACGGTACTTATTTACTGTTCTTTATTATAACGTATTACCATTTGAACACATTAAAAACTACTTACAAAAATTGCAAAAATCTGACCCTAAACTAAAAACTAAGATACTTACACAAAAAACTATTCACGAAATTCGCCCCGCGCCCGTCCAAAAGCAAAGGAGCCTATCACGCTCGCCGCGTTGCCACGTTACACCGCGATGGACCACCTTTGCAAAGAAAAGACCCCGAGCGAGGGTCATGTAAAAGTCTTGGCCTTATTACCAAAGTATCTAATTTCTGTGAATTATATAAGAAGAAGACCATTTTCAAAATGAACTCTAAACATTACAAGAATTGCTTTTACTTACCAGTTTCACATTAAACATAAAAAAACTTTAATATTCCCCAACGATTACAAATTTCCAATTTAACCTAAATATTTTCCTTAGATTGCTCTCAAAAGCCTCCTTTGTCGTCCATTTTGTCGTTTATGATTTATTTTAAACCGTCGCTGCGGGGGCTCGATTCTCCTAATGAATAGGCCTTTGAGATACCGGAACTTTGGGCCAATACTCATCGCTCCAGTTGTTTAAAAACCGAAATACAATGGGGCAAAAACTTGAGTCCCCGGGGACAATCGCTTGAAGGAGGGTTAAGAGGATGTGCTGTAATGTCAAAACTTTGGCAGTTTAGAAGAAAGGACGGTAAAAAGGGATTTTACAAGCCCGATAACAATACCGGACATGATTAGGAATTATAGTTTATGCGGGATTGACGCTATTACGTTCGTTGTCTGGACCGTTAGGTTTTTATTTCGAATTTAGAAAGTTTTCCAATTTTACAAATATGACTTCTACAAGAATAACGATTTTTTATTGATAATACTTCTGTCATTTCTTCTTTCTACTATACCTACTCGTATTGGTTATCGAACTTACTTGAATTGCAATTTGAATTTCTAATATGACCGTATATGACTGGTCTTAAAAAGGTATCGTCTTCATATTCAATTGAATTTTTATTTGAATATTTACTTCCAGAAATGGATTTTTCAAGGAATTACTCTATAAAGTTCTTTAAAAAAGTAGTGTAGGTATATTTTTCCAACGCAACGCTTTTCTGATACTTTTGGGGGTTACATGCGTTCATAGGCTGCGGTGACCACTTCAATCATGTTGGCCATGTTCTTTCTTACCACCAGTGTGTTGTGAAAATGGGTTTTCTTTAAACAAACGGTCTTCTAAATACTTTTCTGTTTTGTTAATGTTACGGAAACTATGAGACGAATTTTATTTCTAGTCAAGGTCACATCACTAGATTACTTAGCTTCACTCCATTGATTAAATTTGACTGTCATCGGCTCATTCATTCCCTTTACTATAACGTTTATCTTTATTGTCAGATGCCATCGTAGATCCGACACTAAAGCCGCCCAACTGACGCAATTTATTTTATCAATTTGTGCTAGAAATGTTATTGAATGTCGTAAAATTCTTTTCATCCGGCTATAAGCTGTAAATTCGGTGCAAGGAGATATTATGTGATCGAAACGTACTGATTTATACAATAAAATATCAATAAGCTCATCGAAGCTTTCCATGTGCTACTTAAGTACCTAAGTACTTACTTACTGTGCTTTATTCCCATTCATTTCATTTCATTTCATTCATTCATTTTTATTCATTCTTATTTCCATTTGAACACCTTAAAAACTACTTACAAACATTGCAAAAATCTTACCCTTAACTAAAAACTAACATACCCAAAATGTATTCACAAAATTAGCCCCGCTCGCCTTCAAAAGCAAAGGAGCCCATCACGCTCGCCGCGTTGCCACGTTGCATAAGGAAAGACCCAGAGCGAGGGTTATGACCACTCTCTCTCAATCGTCTGCCCACTTCCCCAATAAAAGTCTTGGCCTTATTACCAAAATATCTAACTTCTGTGAATTATATAAGAAGAAGACCATTTTCAAAATGAACTCTATTGATTTATACATATTTGAATTCCTGTTATTAGGAATAAAATACGTCCATTTCGACAGCTGTTCAAGTGTACATTTTGCTAAGTCAAGCAATATTTGGCATACTATATACATACTTCCTTTAAATGTGCTTGAATTTTTTTTTTTCAAATAGCAGGCAGTACTTAGGCATTATCAAAGCGGCATACCTACTTTATTTACTCCAATTTATCGATGTAGATTTTCCACGGCAACAAGCTTAGTAAATTGAAATTAAAAAAGTATTTTAGTTATTTCTAATTAATATTCTTAGATAAGTAGGTACAGTGGCGTAGCTAGGGGTGGGTGAATGGGGCATTCGCCCACGGTCTCGAAAAGCCAATATTTTTATTACTTACCTAGGGAAGACACTTTGAAGAGAGCCTCGCAGATGTGGTGTGCTACGCCACTGGATAAGTACATACTTTTCCTCCACCCAAACAAGTTGCAAAGTAAACGCATCAATCATAAAAGCATATTTCAAAATATCAGACATTTCCTTCAAATATGCTTTTCCTGTTCCTTCAACTATGTCTACTATGTATATAGATAATATATGATCACACAACCGTAGCCGTATTTTGAAATGCAAACTACGTTAATGAAAATTCTTGTTGTTACGACGGTGAAGCACGCATTGAGTGCGGTGCTAACCTGCCGCGCTATAATGCGATGGGTACGGTTGATCTACTTAAAGTTTGCACGTTTATCAGGTAGCTCCGTGATTTTCAGGTTTCGAGTTGTTGAATTTGAGAGTTTTCTAAATTCCATAATAACATTCAATTTGAATTTGCAAGTAGGTATAGGTAAACCAGAACTTTGGGAGTATTGTCAAGAGGGCGCTCGTTTTGAATTTTATATAGCAACAATTTGTATAGTGGGGACAATGGAAATTGGCAGATGATTTTTGTTTTATTCCGACAACTTTAATAAGTGCGAAGTTTGATGTTTGGATATTTCTTCGGTTTTTACGCTATAAAATTCGTGAATTTTACGACGTATGACACATAAATCAAAATCATCCAAATCTATTTTCTTTTTTTGTTTTCTTTTTTTTAGGTTTGGTCGTTTAATTCCGCCCTTACGCCCTTCTCTAGCAATCCGTGATACCGATGCATGCGATACACCTAATACACAAATCAAATTATTACAAGACATCAACCAAATCGTGACGACCTGACTATAGTGACATTTGTCCATAAGTTTGAAACTTACCCGTCAATTCAGGTGGTAATTTTGTTATGTTTTCTAATGGAAGAAATTTCTCTCCCGCACGTTTTTTTTTTTTCAATAAATAACTATATACACTGTTTACAACTTTTTCTCTGTAAAATCTAAAACTTTCGGCATGATTATTGCAGTCTAATAATAATTCACACGAAACTAGACAAAGCAATGTTTACATTGTCAATATTGACAACTATCATAGAGGGTAGATGTTGTCTATTATTAAAGTTGTTGCCATTGCTAGAAATTAGTACCAACAAATTTCCGTAACATGGCGCACCCTCAATAGATCCTGGTTCACCTATACTTGTTACTAATATTTATATGACGGGGCTTTGCAAAGATGAAAATAAGATCATACTAAAGAAGAAATGTAGTTAATTGTCATATAAAACAAGTGATATCTGTATTAAAAATAATAACTAGACTAAAGGGGCCCACTGATTAACAGTCCGCCGGACGGTATCGGCCTGTCAGTTGTTCGGAACTGTCAAAATTTTGTTCTAACTGACAGGCCAATACCGTCCGGCGGCCTGTTAATCAGTGGGCCCCTTAAGACGCTTCAATTAAATAAAGCACATAAAGTAGCAAAACTATAAAAAAAACTAAGTTTATATATAAGTACACATTTTTCTTCTCTTCACAATGCTCAAAAACACGTTATGTTATACATTATTCGACATAATATTGTAATATAATTAACATTATATCGAAACTCCGTACTGTTTATTTTTTTTAATATCAATAAAAAATATTATTTTCACTACACTCCTTATTAACATTAACACAGCCCCCAGTCGCGTCTGTCTGTCTATATGTACACAATAAACTCAAAAAATTACTGAACGGATTTTCATGCAGATTTCACCTTTCAATATAGTGATTTTTGATGGAGGTTTAGGTGTATAATTTGTTAAGATTTTGTGTGAATCCATACGAAGCCGGGGCAGGTCGCTAGTTAAAAAATAAACTCGCTTAAATAGGTAAATACCCTGAACATCCAATTATTTTGTTATGTAGATATCATTTAAATTCACTTTGTACCTTCTTTCAGTGAAGGAGACCGTATACAAATCATTTTCTTGATTAAATTCTATTAAACATTACTAATAAGGACCTAAGCATTAAATTTATGAAAGAGACAAGGGTATTCCACATACATAATTCCGTTAAAAAAATTCAAAATCCTGGTAGGTATCTCATTAAGCATTCTTCATGAGCTCTGATGATCAGAGGAAAAATACATCATTATAAATAATTCTAGTTAAACCATTCAAAAGGCTTTTGACAATATCAACATCGTATAACATCGTATAAATATGAACATATTTGCCCTGTTTCACCTCCGATCTAACCCTTGGTCAGTGTAAAACTCCGAAATATGCGCCCAGTCCCTTGCAGGGCCTGACACACTCCATTACTGCCTGATTTATTGCTACCACTAAAAGGGTCCCTCAAGGAGCGATGCTTGGTCCCTTCATGTATCACTTACATTAGTCGTATGGAAATTTCACCCTGAAATATTATTTGCTTTGATGTGTCGTACGTAACATTGCTCGGTTATGTGTATTGATTTTGCATTAGGGCCTTTTTTCGCTTGCTCGGGCATAGATAAGGGTGACAAGTAAATATTAGATGTTGGGTGTCTAAATTGATTTTTGTTGTTTATTTAACGTGTCAAGGTAGTATTGGTTGAGTTTAGAGTTGAAAAATTTGAGTTAACAATGACCTGATGACATAACGTCAATAAACTGAAAAAGTTTGACGTTGATGAATGATTACATTTATTTTAATATTTATTTCAGAATAATGACCAATAATTATAAAAGATTGATCAAAGTACAAGGAATATTGTTGGAATGAAAAAAGATATAAAATTAATTCTAATTTTTAATTAGGTACAGACTCCTTACAACTCCTTATTATAATTGTCTTCATTGATTTATACAATTAGAGACTTTAATTTGAACTAGTTATAGTAATTATAAGAAGCAATCTTCGTAACATGAACTGTTGAACAAAGGTCAAAAGGTCGTGTAGTTTGTTTTACTAGTATTCTATTTATTTTGATATTCAATCGTTGTTAGTATTACTTTCTTAAGATATTATTATGATAGAAACAATAGTTAACAATATTGATTCGTTTTAAGATTAGGTAAAAATAGCAAACTCTATCTTACATCTAGCGATAAAATTATAATATATCTGAATAAGCTTGTTAAATCTCTTTTATATGATATTACCGTACCTAATGTATATGCCTTTTACTGTCATGCAAACTCCTTTGACCTTTAATGTACCTAATATCATTATTGTTATTAAATGGAAGCTCGTTTCTTTTTAAATTGATTAGGTACTTTATGCATATTACGTATTAACTCCAGGCAGGCAAGGACCCTTGAGACTCAATCAGAATATAAACTACATAATAAGAATAAACGCTTATAACATTTTATTGAAAAAAGTATTAATAACTTCTAAGAATACTTCTACAGCAATTTTACTAACTTGGGTACTCAGTATTATGCGGCCACCAACTTGAGAGAGAATTATTGCACATAAGCAAGCTGTTCGAAGAAACTTTGCAAAAATATGACCGAAGTGTGTAATTTAAATATAAAATATTACCAAGAATATAGAAGAAAATTTTGAAAGTATTTTAAGTGTGATCTATATCTGAAGAGGACTTTCCTTTGTCTATCTGACTTTGTTTCTCGGCTGAAACTTGTATAACTAAAATTTCAAAGTACTTTTACTAAAATTATGATGATTAAAAAAAAATATTGACAATCGAATCTATTTCCTTCAATTTGATCGACGATGACGAAACCGTCTGTAGAACAATTTGTAGAGGTGAGAGAGTGAAGAATTTTTCATTAAACCACCTTGCTCCTTTGTCATCTCTAATAAACAAAATAATGGCAAAGGTATTGTTCATGAAACTCTAGAGTTGCAGGAGTCCATAGGCTACGGAGACTGCTTACCATCAGGTGGGCCGTATATTTGTTTACCACCACATAGTATAAATGTGTCATTGCAATATTTTTTTAAATGCTTGAACGGTTTTTAAAATGTTTACCACTTAACTGAGGTGGTTTGTAATGAAGCAATTTTGGTTGGTTACGGAATAGTTGTCGACTTGGCTGTTCGCATATTTCAAGGTAAAGTCCCCTCCCCCAACCCCTTTATTCATGAGCGCGCTACAAGCCTCAATTGGTTAAATTATGTTTCTGGGTGCTATTAGTTGATATTATGTACAGTGGCGTTCAAAAGTGCATGGATATATGTCGACCGTAATGCCTTGATATGACGGTTGAAACATCTCCATGCACTTTTGAACGCCAGTCTACAGTCGCCATCAGATATATCGGAGCGGTCGAGGTGCTCAAATATATCTGCCTCTCTCAAAGCCCAATATTAAACTTTGTGCATTCCGGCAAGGTTCACTATGGTGCTAAGGTGCGCAGCGCACAATAGGCATAGCGTTCAAAGGGATAAGGCAAATGCTCGAAAAGCATTCGGAATATACAGGCCAATTCGAACGTACACTGACATCAGAATCATATCTGAATGATGTTGTCATTTCTTCTTAACCGAATACTGTTGTCAGAGCAGTCGTGGTCATTGAGGTCGTTGTATGGCCTTTTTTGTTGTTGTTTCCCGCCATGCTTCTCTATTTAGTGCATTCCGCACGCACAGATTTAAAGGTGACCCGGTGAGAGCTTTAACTTGGTCGGTTCATCGCATTGAAGGCCGCAATCTGGGTCTTATGCCATCCACTCTGCCCTGAACAACAAGCCTCTCCATGGCGTCGTCTTCCCTGCGCGTAACGTGACCAAAGTAGCTAAGGATAAGAGAGTGAACGATTGCCGAAAGACTTTGTGTAACCTTGAGCTGCTATAGCGACGCTGAGTCTATGATGTTGTCATTTAGTTATCGTGCATTTCGCTCGCACTTGTCTATACATGTATTAGCGAGAAACGTACGATAACTAACTGACATCATTTATATAATTCTAATGTCAGTGGACGTTCGAATTGGCCTGGTAGTTCCCCAGCATTCCGCCGTTTCCAATATCCTACACGCCAGAACACCTAATTGATTCAGCATAAATTAATTAGATTTCGCCGTGTAATTAAAGAGCATGCGTTTGCTCGCGGAGTTTGTATCCTCGTTATATTTGGCATTATTTGAGCGAACATTCCAATTATTAATATTGTCTTCGGTTACCGCGATAGTTACTCATGAAAAAAAACTATTGAAACGGATTATATCGCGTATATTGAACGGTGCATTGTCGGGATGTAGTATGTATTCAATATACGCGATATAATCCGTTTCAATAGTTTCATTTCATTCCAATTATTATTTATGTTTAGGTACATCGCATAAATCTCTCAGGTCGAATTATGGGTATAAAATTGTTGATGTATTGTTATTATTTTTGCTTGTATGTTAATTAAATGTTGATGTGTAAAAGTGCCCTTGTGGCCTATTTGCAGAAATGTTGAAATTTGAAGTTTGACGTTTGAAGTTTAATTATATTGAATATTTTTGTAGATTCATTTTTTTAGATTTTTCATGCGTGCGGGTTCGCGAGGTCGACAGCTCACAGAACCACTCGTTTTTGTATGAAAATATTAGTTTAGTTAGTAATATTTTTTTTTTGTTACAGATTTACCGACAAATTCAACTGTAAAATAGGTAAGTGGCTGAGAAAAACTAAAAAAAGCCGGATTAATCTTTTATTAAGTCATATGAGTGAAGCTATAGGCACCGTTCGAATTCAGACTGCCCTAGCGTTACTGCTGCAGTATTTCGAGCGCGACAATACTGCCGACAGCATTGCCACCGCTAATGTGTATAATCTGGGCAGCAACATTTTGATCTTGAAATTTCCGGCAGTAATGACGCACTGCAATACTGCTGCAGTAATGCTGTCGACTGCATTACTGAAGGAAACATCAAAATAGTAATTGCATCAAGAGAGTTCTCGAGTGGAGACGCCCTCGGACTAGATGGAGCGATGACCTCCGCAAGGCGGCTGGCAAGAGATCAGAGTTGCCGCAAATCGTGCTCAATAGCGTGCAATAGAAGAGGCCTATGTCCAGCAGTGGATGAGAGTAGGCTGATCATGATAGATAGATAGATAGATAGATAATTTCTTTATCCATACCCAAACATACACGGCATTGAAAAAGTACAAGATAAGAACATGCAAAACAACTTAATTACTAAAAACTATTAACTATTACATTAAAAAATTATGAGGCCATGTGTCGTGGCATAGAAAAGGCGCTGGCTCAGCATTGTGATGCGGCAAGCCACATCGCTGGTATTCTGCGAGTACCTTACATACAAAAATATGCAACGCTTATTTAAATACAGTTGGTACGAGAAATGTAAGAAAAAACTACTGTACAATTTGTGTGTGACGTGTACATTATTGTGTGAGTGTATGCGTGTGTGTGTATGTTTGGACATTTAGTAACGTTATAGTATTCAAAATTTAGTAGTTTAAGAAGAAAAAGAAGGGAGCAAGAGGGAGTTTAAGGCATACGCTATTTAAAATTGTTGCTTTTGTTGGTTAAGAAGTTGAAGTCGATATTTTATTTTGTAAGTCGTTGTGCTCTTTTAATTGACGAATTGGTGGTGGTATGTTATTCCAACATTAGGTTGCGCGGTACCGAAAACTCCCTTTAAAAGCGGCAGACCGGTGCTGAGGAACCTGTAACACTCTCGCTCGTGAGGCTATCATTTGGTGATGAATACTACTTTTTGAAAACCATAGGAGTATCTTATAGAGATAAGACGGCTGCTTGGTTTGTATTGTGTCGAACAGCAGGCAAGCGAACATAAGCTCTTGGCGAGCAGCCATTTTTAACATACCTGGATTGTTCAAGAAAGGTGTGACATGAGTACGAGGGGGTATTTTAAAACAAAATCTGGCACAAGCATTCTGAACCCTTTGAATAAGACGCCATGACCGTGCGTGAAGGCAAGAACCGTAAGCTGCAAGACAATAATTAAGTTTTGATAAAACAAGAGCTTCACATAGTCTCACTCGCAGGGCTATAGCTGGCTATAGTAAGAAAATTTTGAATATTATATAGAACGATAAAAGCAATTTCGAACAATGTCCACCACATGTTTTTCGAAATGCAGATTTGTATCCAGCAAGAGTCCAAGATTTTTGCTGCGTCGACGCGATCCACTTTGACATCATCAATCCTAATGTTTGGCTGTTTTGCAATGATGGCATTAGTCTGATTTAATGATCCAAGCACCATATATTTAGACTTAATAGGATTAAGGACCAGGCAATTCGCAGAGGGCCACTCTGAGAGTCGTTTCAGATCCTCATTTAGCTTTACAACAGCGGCAGCGAACTCTCCAGGATGAAACGATAGAAAAACCTGCAGATCATCCGCGTAAAGATGGTATTTACAGAATTTTATGCAGTCGATGATATCGCTGCTGTACAAAATGAATAAAAGAGGCCCCAATATTGATCCTTGAGGCACTCCCCTCTCCACAAGAATAGGATCAGACACCAAGCAAGAACCATAATTTTTTGTCAATTTGACTATTTGCTTTCGGCCATTAAAATAACTATGGAACCGCCGTATGGTTCATCATTATGATGATCAAGAGAGCTCAACGAGGGTGCGGGGTGTTATACCCATTATACCCATGTAATAGTTGCAGGCTTCCATAGGCTACGGTATAGGCTCGTTTGTCACCGACGTTGTATAAAGTAATGCAGTCGGCAGTCTAAATCCAAACGGTACCTTAACTCTTGACTTTGACCGTCGCCGTACTGATTCATGCAATTTACATCACAAGCACCTGATAGTATAGCGATGATAGACATTCGGCCCGATTCGAACTTTAAGATACGTCAAATATTATTACATCTAGATGGGACATTTTATTTAAAGTTGTCCCATACACTTTTTTTTCGAAATTGGGATTTTTTATGTTATTTCTACTCAGAATCATGAGCTCTTTTGATCCTAATAGGAGAAAAAAAATGCCCCAAGATTTCCATACATTTTTCGATCTTTCCATTCCGAAACCGCCTTACAAAGTCAATGAAAAAATGGTAACGGAATGGGAAAAAAACCTTGGGACACTGTTTTTCTCCTATTAGGAAAGAAAGAGCTCGTGATTCTGAGTAGAAATAACATAAAAAATCCCAATTTTGAAAAAAAAGTGTAGGGGACAACTTTAAATAAAATGGCCCAGATGCGATATGAAATGAATCAGATATGTTAGTGTTAAAGTGACGTTTCTTCAAACAAAAACGATTATTTTTAGAACCTCCAACTACGAGTAAATGTGAACGAATCCTCAAAAATCTTTATAAAAACAAATGGCCCTAGAGTATAATCCTACAAACTTCAATAACAAGCGCTTCTCAGCAAGACATTACCATTCTACGTTCAGACAGCTCGCTTAGCTCCCACGTTAACAGTTTACTTAAAAACAGTAGGTTAAACCCTAAATTTCATTCCATAGCGTGACGAGCGTTCGCGCTTGCGTTAGGTATGTCTATTTTTGTATGGGATTTTGAACAGCGCGCCAAGGGGGAAGCAACTCAAAATACCATGCAAAATGACACTTAACGCAAACGCGTACGTCGTGTTATTAGTTTCAGCAGAATAACAATTATGCGAAATGAGTTTTATGCGTAACATTACATTAGGACAATCAATTATTATGCGACCCAATATAGACCCGAAATTTACACTAGGGGTACATAGAGAATAAGTAAGCTTAGAGTGTTCACTCCATACATAGATAAGACCCATTTATAATAATAATATCCATTGGTTAAGTAAGGTGTGTAAAATCTAAGATAAATTCGTGCCTTGAATTTGACAAGTGATGTAGATGGCGCTGTACTAGGGTGGTTCAAAAAACATTTTTTTTTTCCGACGGGGCACCCCCTTATTTTGTTACACTTATTATGCTGATAAAATACACCAAGTTTCGTTATTTTATCTCAACTGCAAGGGGGTGCTCAACCACTTTGAAAATTTTGTATGTTGTATGAAAAACAAAAAAAAAACAAGTATTTATTATTCAGAATTTTATTAAAGTATCTGTTTTCACATTATTTGCACATGTGCTTTATAAGTTTTTAAGTAGAAAAACATTTTTATTTCTATTTTTTATCATTTTTCAAAAGTAAGATTTTTAGAATTTCACCTAAAAAACCATAAAAAATAGAAATAAAAATGGTTTTTCACCAAAAAACTTTTAAATCACACTTTCAAATAATTTGAAAACTACTACTTACATAAAACTCAAAAAGATAATAACTTGATTTTTTTGGATTTCATACAACTTTGAAAATTTTCAAAGTGTTTGAGCACCCCCTTGTAGTTGAGATAAGATTACAAAACTTGGCATATTTAGTCCACAGAACAAGTGTAACAAAATGAGAGGGTGCCGCTTCTTCTAGCTAGAGTTTGAATTTTTCCCATACAAACGTGAACCACCCTACGCTGTACAGCAACATGTTTGTTGGCATTAACGACAATAATGCAGTCAGCAGCAGTATTACTGCTGGTGCAGTCTGAATCGGATTTTGTTTTTGTTTAACTCTTTTAAATAATTATTGACACATTGCATTGCATATTGCAAAATAATACTATACAAAAAAGTGTGTGTGTCAACTTCAACGCACGGCTGAAGTTTAACTCTTTCAAACGATTATAAAAGACAAAATAAAAGTTAAAAGGAAAACCCTGAAAAATAAACAGTTGTTGTTAACTAAGAAAGTGTTTCCATACAGCCGTTGCTAGGGGATGCGCAGGATAAGTTGCTCACGAAACATAACGTCGTGTGACATTTGATTTTACTCCCATACATTTTCATACCCCGGGCTTATAATATGAAAACCGATTCTTAAGGAGTAAAGTACAAAAAAATTCCAATCCACACGCCCTACTGTTTGTATTTTACTGCGTCACTCGGTTACGTAACGATCCGTCTTACGTACCCGTCAAGTACAAATCGATATTAGGTTGGATAGTTCCTGAGTTACTTTTACGAGTTATACAACGTTTAATAGTACAGTCAGAAGCAGAAGTTGCTAAGCGGGCGAGGTGTTCAAAATTACCTTGACACGCTCTTATTCTCTTAACAATAAAGTCGCGTCAAGATCATTTTGAGCACTTGGTCCGCTTAGCAACTTCTGCTGCTGACTGTACATTGTGCAACTTGGGGTGTAAGTGGAATAGTGTACGAGAGTCTAATATATTAAAGATTCGAGTAACAATATTCCTGCCCCTGGAGTTACACCCAACGTTTTTCATCAATCATCATACTTGCGAAAAAAAAAACTAAATATTTAGGTTTAGCTAAATATTTAAGCGAAATCATTCTTAAATACGGTGACATTTCAAACATTCGTCCGCCATATTGAATTTTTGTCAGTGGAGGCATCGAGACTGAGTCAAAAAATACTCGTGGCGTCTTTATTAACAATTTTCGGCCTCGCCTCAAATTGTTACTCACGCCACTCACCTTTTTTGACGTCTCGTAAACAACAGTTGCATAAAATGCTATTGTGTAAATGTAGTTAGAAATGGTGCATTTTATTTAGACCTACATAGGTTCGTTTTAACAGATGAAGTTTAGTCTGAAATTACTAAAATAAGACCATATATAAGATTGCTATTCAAAAGAGTGCTACGATATTTCAAAAACTGTGCTGGCTGAAGCCACTGCACCTATATAAGATCCATCAACCTGTTTAAGCTGCAGAGCAAGTCAAATGGATGTAACATAAGCCATCATTATCAGTTCAATCCAAACACCTCACGAAGAATGTAACATTTACACTTTAAGTGATTCCTTTCGAAGAAATATTCTCATTGAAGTCGACACTTGATAGAGGATTACAGCTTTCAATAGCTTTTATCCTATGAGTGCGACGCCAAACGCAATCGTCCAATAGCATAATCAATTCAGCAGTCTGCACCTGTGGAATCTCTTTTGAATGTAAAATGTTAGGTTCTGTCGAGGTTGTATAATCTTTTACAGTATTGGTACTATTGGATATAATAATAATTCAGCCTTCAGCCTTTCGACACCACGCACGCCTCCCAAAGGTCCAGGGCCCCATGGTCCCGAAATATGGAAAGAATTTAGCCTACGTCCCATTGCTGGACACAGGCCTCCTCACTTGCGCGAGATGGCTTGGGCTATAGTCACCACGCTAGCCCAATACTTAAGGGGCTACCCCACGCCAATGACCTTCGATCTGAATCCCTTAGTTTTCTAATGTTTTTTGTAGCTTATTATATTAACAGCAACGGCTTTAATCAATATAGTATCCCATATTTACTTCAAAGTTAATTGTCTTCGAGACATTTGGCATCAAAGTTGAACAATTTTAGGTTAAAGAACTGGTTTTATGGCCGTAACTAGAGATGGGTAGGGGTGAGTAAATACTGAGTATTTACTCGGTATTTACTCAAAGCACCCGATAAATACCCGTATTTACTCATTTAGGTGGGTAAAAACGATTGCTTATAAAATATTCAAAAAGTGAGATTTAAGAACAAAATTGTCTTTTATTGAAGAGTGCTAAAGTGTATTAACAATATCTTTAAAATAAAAAGCATATAAGACGCTTAATTTTGGAAAAAAAGGTAATTATCAGTGAGAGGCAAATTGTGATAATGCATAGTTAACAATTTTGTTTTAAATAAGAAGGTATTTACTTTAAAAATATGGTACTTAAATTCTATCGATGTTCTAGATAACTGCATGTCGCTTAAAAGTGCGTGTTTACGCGGCACTTACGACCTTTTATTAAGGGTTTTTTAAAGAAAACTCAAAAATGGCTCAACCTATGATGTTCAAAATATTGTTTTTTGTACTCTATTATACGGCTAATCTCCCGATATGTTTTCATATTTTTTCTGAACTTTGGTTCGAAAGTTATAGAGAGATAAACATTATTTTGGCCTTTCAAAACGGCTTTTTTCCAAAAATATTCAATTTATCCAAAAAAAGTTCTTAGAAACATTCCTGTTATTTTTAAAGACCCATTTAATGATATGCAACACGTAGGTGGTTTCTAATTTTTTTTTTTGTGACAATTAGTTACATGTATGGAGTGCCCCTCTTAAAAATACTTTTCTTACAATTTTGAGTACTTAATCCAGTAGCGGCTTACAAAATATACCTATATTTCAAATTTATTTGAGCCTTTCAGCACTCTAAATAGTTTATACCCACCAATTCGGGTATAAACGAGTAAATACGGGTAAATTGAGTAAATACTGAGTATTTACTCGGTATTTACCCATGAGTATTTACTCAATACCCATCTCTAGCCGTAACTTTTGTGTTAATTAGTAAAAAAATTAAACCCGGGACACGTTTTTCGAGACGTCAAAGACGAACCCAAATATATGTAGATTTCGTACATGTAAGCTCCTTCCCTGCAAACTAGATACGAAAAAAGTGTTTTTTTTTAGACAATGTTTAAAAAATTCGGTGGACAAAACTGAAGATAAAATATTGAAAAACCGATAACCGTTTGTTTCATAATTCTATCTGTAGTGCAAAAAAGGAGATACGATTCAAACCTTGTCAAAAATCTATGAAAACCTCGGGTAGCCCTTACGCTAGACCGGGCCGGAGCTTCCGGTGCTTTGTTTTCTATTGAAAGCACCACGTGATCATCCATCAGCCGTCATAGAAAATTACATGTCGGACGCCTCGGCCCGGACGCGAATTTACAAAAGCTATACTATTTCAGTCACGACTCAGATTATAATAGGTGAGCTTTTGTTTATGCATATTACTTGACAATATCTATACCGTTTCGGTAAAAAGTAGTCACTGAAATGGATTAGCTTTTTGCATACATATTTTCAAATATTATTCACGCCAAAACCTAGTCGAGTTTAGTAAGTTCAGGCACGTTTGAATGTGATATCTAAATTTTAATAATACTTATTTACTCAAATGGTTTACATTTTGTCGCGATATATTTAAACATTAATGCTCTCGCAATACCTAGTCGAGCGGAATCTCGCCGTCATTATTCAATATTATTCATCGAGTATTATTTGTAGGACACTAAAGTTCACTGAATATTGATTTCAACAATTATTTTTTTACTAAATTACTTTTCACCTAGTATTCATGTAAATTGCCAAAAAAGTAGTTTAGGTTAGTTTGATCTGCAACCTCCAAGAAAACGAAATGTTGCTGGAAAAGTGGGTTAGGTTAGGTTAGAACTGCGACCCCCAAGAAAACGAACTGTTACCAAAAATATGGGTTAGGTTAAGTTAGAACTGCGACCCTCAAGGAAATGAACTGTTGCCAGAAAAGTGGCTTAGGTTAGGTTAGAACTGCAACCCCCAGGAAAATGAACTGTTGCCAGAAAAGTCGTTCTATGTAAAAAAAAGTCGGTTCGCCGTTTGGTCGCAGTTCACCTAACGAGCTCTTCCTCGCTTCGCTCGTCGTCGTACCTATCTTGACTCAGTGAACTCTGTCAAATGACTAGACGATATCGTATTAATAAATATCTAGCAAGTTGAATGATTTGACCATAGAAATGTACTCAAAACGTTGTACACATAGTAATAATCTACATAACAATAATTTTATAAAGTAAAACGTCGTCATGATGAAAATTTGGCGAATGTTGGTTGCCAAAGTAAATCATCTGCGAAAAGTTGTCTGGTAAGTGAAATTCGGACAATAAAATTTCGGAGAAAAGGCAGAACACCGTAGTAAATCTTGGTCTATATACTTCGTTATGTACCAATGTATTACAAAATACAGTCTACTTATAATTGTATTACGATTTCACATTAAACATGTCCTAATAAGAAATCTCAACTGATATAGTTCTTAAATGAAAAAAAAAATTAGGCATTTTTAAGTAATTAGCACGAACGGTAGTTAATACAATACAATCGGAGTCGTTACTAAAATATTATTCAAGTTTAGATCGCAACAAAGTAGCATTTGTAGCAACAATATCCATATTAATTTAGCCAACAAAGTCTATACGATTTCAGTAAATTTCTGTACTGTAATGGATTAGGGTTTGGTCAAGTTTTGTCCAAACAAAAGCTAATCCAGTTCAGTTCGCATCTGGACCTTATCAGTATAGGCTTTGTAAATTCGCGGCCCGGACACGGCCCGGTCTAGCGTGAGTCCTTTATTGGGGACTTCACATACACCTTTGATGTTCTTGGCAGATGCATACAGGTTTCCTAGTTCATACAGTTTACTAGTTCATTTTGCTACCTATCCGCGACTACGTGAGATAGTTAATAGTTGCAAACCTCAATTAGATCACTAACTCCATCTACAACTAATATAGACAACTAATAGACTTTCACAACTGTCTTATGCATACAGATTCGCTCAAAAGGTAACTCGTAAATTTTGTAGCACACACGCTTTTGCAATTTAACCCATAATCAAATAGGTATATGGTTCGTATTGCTATAGCAGTCTCCAGGAACTAGTTTGAAATTGGATGTCGTGATTGGTTTTGAAGCTGTTACTATTACCAAAGAGAATAGAGTGTATAGAGAGTTACTGTCATAGTAAATTATGTAGTCACAGTATATTTACTGCCATCTTTCGACAGAAGATTGAAACTGTTAGAACGCTATTTGACTTTGATCCTTTTTCTTTCACTGATATGTGTTAAATATTGAAATTAACGCCATCTACTCGACAATAGGCCTAAGGTTATCGCGCCATCGCTCGAAAATATAGCACCATACCTTTGGCATACTATCGAGTAGATGGCGTTCATTTCAATATTTAACAACGAACTTATCCCTTTGATTTTGACTAAAATACCAATATCTCAGTTCTGCAATGGAATTCCGCTTGGTGCCCATAGAACGAAATGAATTAAAACCAAAATATTACTTTGCTAATCCGCGAAAAGGTAACGTGCTAGTCAATCAGTGCTAACCCGTTATACTTACTTGCGTATTTTTACATGCAATTAATATTCCCACCCTCCCACCGCAAAAATAAATACGCAAATAAATATAACAAACCACCACCAAAAGAATAAACCTCGACACGTGTTTCGCCTCTCTACGAGGAAAAATTCGTAATAACGGCGATGACGCAACATTCGTTATTACGAATTTTTCCATCTCACTCACACTTGCACGGTAGGGGGAGTGGTCAAGGTATAAATATGGCCGACCATTCTAGACAGGTCATTCCGTTGCCGGGCGTCAGACCGTCAACAACTCCTGAGGATGCCTCGTAGAGAGGCGAAACACGTGTCGAGGTTTATTCTTTTGGTGGTGGTTTGTTATATTTATTTGCGTATTTATTTTTGCGGTGGGAGGGTGGGAATATTAATTGCATGTAAAAATACGCAAGTAAGTATAACGGGTTAGCACTGATTGACTAGCACGTTACCTTTTCGCGGATTAGCAAAGTAATATTTTGGTTTTAATTAGTATGGATTTCCGCAAAGTAACGCCTGATTCTATTCACTATTTGAACGAAATGAAGTACAGAGAAATACCTATCTAATGACCTAACTCTCAACTCTGTTGGTGTTGGTTTTGGGGCCATTTTGACGCATAGTCCTTTACTTCCCTTTTCTCGTGTCTATTGCGAATGTTTTTTCCGTGTTCCTTTCGTTTTTGGCAATGTAAAATATAAGTATAAGTCTTAATCTCCAAATTGGATGGTAGGTAAACAGAAATACATTTCCATGTTTCCTTTTGTTTGGTGTATTTATTATAGTGGTGTGACAGACGAGGCCGATAGGTGTATGGTCTGAGTGCAAGCGGAAACGAATGGGGTTAAGATTCTTTACAAATCACTTTTTTGTAAAATATACAGTAAATTCAAGCCTATACAACTTTGGGATCAAATCAAATTATTTTATTAAATATTTTGATTTGTGTTTTAAAAGTAGTTACACTACTAAATTTTATATCTATCTAATAACTTAAAACGAGCAGTTTTTGTTTATTTATTTATTTATATATTTATTATTTAAAAGAATGGCCGAAGACTGCTCAAAACTGGGAAGCATGGAAAAAACGGGGGAGGCCTTTGCCCAGCAGTGGGACACAACAGGCTCTCAATAATAATAAAATATTTATTTATTTATTTATTTATATATATATATATATATATATGTATATATATATATATATATATATATTTATTTATTTATTTATATATATATTTCGGCGATCTCGGAAACGGCTCTATAGATTTCGATGAAATTTGCTATATGGGGATTTTCGAGGGCGATAAATCGATCTAGCTAGGTCTTATCTCTGGGAAAACGCGCATTTTTGAGTTTTGGTATGTTTTCCGAACAAAACTCGGTCTCCCAGATATTTCATTATAAACAGAAATGGCTGATGGAGATCGGATATTTAGCCGTGATAGGTTAAATCACCGATTCGTACATATTTCAGCCTCAGCCACTGGAGGGCTTCGCAACTTTTTATTTAGTATATGACATAGGTATATTTCCGTTTATAATTTCATCGTTGTAAAGTCTGCTATGTACAAATGACAGGGTTGAGTGGAGGAAGCGAGGGGAGGCCTTTGCCCAGCAGTGCGACTCAAAATTAGACTAAATAAAAAAATAAGTCTAGCTCACATGTTCGCTTAAACTCACGCCATACCCGTATCTAATAGGGCAAAGCGAGCGAGTGAAGATATAAATAAAATTTATCGATAATACCTACTGCCACAGAAACTTTTCTTCATATGGATGTTATGGGAAATTTGCTGGGGGATTTAGATTTATTCTGCTATTCATTTGGGTTGGGTTGACCTAGAATGCGGACAGTATGTGTAGTTGTTTAACTTATTTATTGTGAGAGTGGAGAAGTGGACCTGAGTTGGCGAGAAAATAATGAAGAGTTTGAGAGAAGGTGTGGATTGTACTAATTATTGATTTAGAGTTCAGTAAATATTATTGAAGATATGATGAAATATTTCAAACCATCATCATCACAGGCCTTTCCGTCTATTGCAGAAGATTTATGCATTGCTGTTTAGACAACGGGTTTGGTGACAGTGGAGGCCGATGCGTGAGTGGCACGACCTCCCACATTTTTGGCAGAGAAAGCTCATGCCACCTGAGGTCCCAGTCCCGGTTTGCTTTCTGCGACACCTTTTGCTATCTATTTTAAACCATAACCTTAACTTAATTCAAAGATACTAGAGTTAGACCAAGATAAATCTACAACAATTCTGATGACATTAAAAACATGAACACCATTTCGGGTTTTAACTCGCGCTTGAAATGTTTATTGGTTCGGAAGGCCTATTACTCCCTAAATGAGTTTATTAACGAGAGCAATGAGACCTGACATTTATTTATTTTTTACTTTTATAAAAATATGAACATTCCATCTTTTATTATGCAAATTGACATGTAAATTTTTTAGTTAATTCTATATTATCCTTAGTTCATTAAGTGAATTGTATATATTAATGACAATGTATGACTATTACTGAATAAATGATATGATATGATATGATAGCACACGCAGTGCAATTGTTATTTTAAACGTAAAGCTTCTATGAAATTATGACGTATAAATAACACTTGCACTGCGTATGCTATTAAAATCGTTGCAGACTTTTCTTGGTGTAACTCTACAAGCATTTCCCGCTATAACTTTTTTGAGATTTCGTTGCCTGGCCTATTATATTTTCGGAATCAAGAAACCGTAAATAATTCATAAGTAATTATCCTACACATGTTTATTGTTAAAATAGGAAAAACAAAATTAAACATTACATGTGCCATGACACGAGCTTGCCACATTTTGTAGAGTGGCGGGAGTGTGCATCGGATAGGACCAAATGGCGGGAAAGAGGGGAGGCCTTTGCCCATCAGTGGGACACTCCTATATAGGCTAGTAAAAAAAACATGTGCCATTTCAAATAAAGCCCTAACAATACAAAATGTTTCATTTAAAACTTAAAACCTTATAAGACTGGCAGTGAAAACTTGAGTGACAAATTCAACCAAGAAAAGACATAAAAAAGGAAAGACGTGAATCCAACAAAAGGCGTTTCTTTCACGATTGCTCCGGGCTAATATAAAACCTCATAAGTATAAAGATCGGTCGAAAAAGTAGGAAGTCGTGAGTTTTATGAAGTATTTTGTATTATGCCTTTTGTATTATGGACGTACTTATTAAATTAACAACGAATATTATGTCAAGAAATGCTTATGAACCTTTTTGATGATAATGAGTGTGAGTATCAATTCTTATTAAAAATATAATTATTTATTATATTTTATCCACGCCCTGCCCAAGCATTTTTAAGGAACGGCATGTTTCTGCCTATGTTCTGTAAAAAAAAATATAGCTTAGACATTAAGGACTATTCGAAAGATATAATAGGTATCTTAAAAGGTTTATTGAAGATAAAATTGCTATTCAGCTAATTACTTAATTACAATCTGTTGCTCTGCGCAAACTATTCCAATTATCTCCATTCCTTTGTTCCTTAACTACTGAAAATAAAACCCAATAGTTTTTTCATTCCATTATAGCATCGATTTTTGTAAAGTCGTCGAATTTTTTTTTTCATGTTTTCGATAAAAAAGAATGGTGGTTCGTGTTCCCTTTTTTCTAAAATATAAGCGCGATTTCACCACATGTCCTAAAAAAGGGGCCCACTGATTACAAGTTCGCCGGACGATATCAGCCTGTCAGTTAAGACGAAACG
This sequence comes from Cydia splendana, assembly GCF_910591565.1. Classification (NCBI taxonomy): domain Eukaryota; kingdom Metazoa; phylum Arthropoda; class Insecta; order Lepidoptera; family Tortricidae; genus Cydia; species Cydia splendana. The sequence continues at coordinate 16,781,752 of NC_085975.1, read as the reverse complement.
GGAGCTGAGCTAAAAGTCAATTTTGAGATTTCAAGCTGAATATACCCGTCGCTCTGACGGGGCGTGAGAGACTGTATTTGTGTGTGTAATGCACGCACACAGATGCGTACGCTTGCACCCGCGCGCGCCTCATTGCCGACAATTTGCAATGTTATTTTTCGTGCGTTACTGCCACGAGGCGTTCACTTATTACTTACTGTGTTGCGATTGAATTTTTTGACCCGGCTTACGTTTACGGAACTCGATAATCTTTCTACTACTGTGACTTGGCTTTGTTTACTTGACTTTGCTGATCAGCTTATTGTTTTGGACTCCGTGAGTTGTGGTTACCTATTGGACCGCACGCAATTCATCTACCTTTATTCAAGTAATTAAGCGTAATTAGCCGAAACCTTTATAAGAGTGTAATTCATAAGAAGTACATAAGATATAATTTATGTACTGGTTTGCTGTTAGCTTTTAATTGTATCACTTTACATATATGTTACTCAAATAACTAACACGGTTACACTGTTGTAAGAACATTATTTTTCAGGTAGGCCTTATTATACCTACTATAGGCCTTATTACCTCCTAGTACCTTAGTAGTAGTAGTACTACTACGGAAATTGATTCAAAGACTCAAGACTGACTTAAGTGGCAGTAGGGTGTAGGGTTTTTTCTAGGCTTAATGAGTTCGCTGAAGCTTATTTTTTATACTTAGCGCACAGAACCACTAGTTTAACAGTATCAGCTCTAACCACATGTCACCATTTTGTCCTTTACGTAACAAACTCAGGGGCCCAAAATATCCGATGTACCTATCAAATCAAGGTTCTGTACCAAATAAGGCCCGGTTATTATAGTTCGTTATTTTTTAGCATTAGAAAGAAGGTAAACAATCATGACGTGTCTTTTTATTAATAATTATTGAAAAACGCTTTCAAAAATTAGAATATAAAAAAGTATATGATTAATACATACATACATACAATCACGCCTATTTCCCGGAGGGGTAGGCAGAGACCACGGATTTCCACTTGCTACGATCCTGACATACCACTTTCGCTTCCTTCACATTCATAACATTCCTCATACACGCTCGCCGGTTTAGGGTGCTCTTGCTCATTAATATGATTAATATGATTTATAATTCTAACATATTTGCTATGACTTATTTTTCAATGGTAATTTTTAATAAGACGTCAAAATCTGTTACCTTAATGCAAAAAAAACGAACTTTAAGCGTGCTAACTTTCAAAATTTCATTTTTTATAAGATAGTATAAGTAGATGGGCAAAAATTTTGCGTCCATGTCCACCAGTGAGTAAGTGATTGAGATACCTAAACATTTAACTTTATAATGTAAAATGTTATAATTTACTAACCTACTCGTTTAATTTCAGGTAGGTTGAATAAGGAACTAAGTAACCATGGGGAGGAGCAGTATTTACTAACATTTTCTTTTTGGGTCTTCAGAGTGTATCGTTTCCTTTTTTTTGCACATATTACACTTAAATATATATTCTCTGTGTAAACCCTTACGTCTTTCAATGACAAAGGCAAGATCAGCAAATGTACAATTTGTATGATCGTGCCTGATATTTGAGATCACAGAAAATAAATATTTTAAATCCACTATTCTGCGACCTTCTAAAATTTTGTTTTATCATGATTCATGATCAAAAAGCTCGGATTCAATAGTCATATCAAACGTCGATTATGCAGTTGATGATGAGCTTGCATTTTCTACCATTGGTGCTGCAAATGCATCAACCGGTGGCGATAAACTTTGCCCTCTTGTAAAACAAATTACTATTGTGATTGTGTCCAGCAACAGGCCAAAATTCGGTTTACTTTCCTGTTTAAAATATTACTAATTTATTCATATTTCAGATTAGGTACATAGGTAACTGTCTGAATGTTACAATGCCAGCTGGCAAATTCTATCACATTTGTTTGTTTGGTAGTCATGGTAACATTCACTTACATTGATATCCTTATTAAGATCTGTATCTTATTATCCAGACCTTAAAATATTGCCACCGTTGCCCTTTAAAAAAATACTGTTTAAATAATTGGCTACTCAAACAATGCTTCTATAGTATAAATAATGACTACACAAAAATGGGTAGTATTGTATATAATGCACGAAATAAGGCCCGATTCTTAAGCGGGTTTAAATTTTGAGGCCATGTCCGCTAATACTATAGACAAAATATCAAGTTTAATAAACACAAAAAAAAACATTGATGGGCCTTATTTTATAATTTAGGCCTTACTTTGTAATTTAAAGTAGAGTTAGGCCAAGAAAAATCTATAGCGATTTTGATAGAACACGCAGTGCAAGTATTATTTCAAACGTCGCTTCTATGAAATTATGACATATAAATAACACTTGCACTGCGTGTGCTATCAAAATTGCTGTAGACTTTTCTTGGTCTGACTCTAAAATATTCTTTATTACACCACAAACATAAAAACAAATTTAAAAAAAACCGGCGAAGTGCAAGTCGGACTCGCACACGAAGGGTTCCGTACCATTATTTATAAAAACGGTCACCCATCCAAGTACTGACCCCGCCCGACGTTGCTTAACTTCGGTCAAAAATCACGTTTGTTGTATGGGAGGCCCCACTAAAATTTTTATTTTATCCTGTTTTTAGTATTTGTTGTTATAGCGGCAGAAATAAATCATCTGTGAAAATTTCAACTGTCTAGCTATCACGGTTCGTGAGATACAGCCTGGTGACAGACGGACGGACGGACAGCGGAATCTTAGTAATAGGGTCCCGTGTTTTACCTTTTGGGTACGGAACCCTAAAACCGATTTACAATGTAGATAAAGGTAGCAACAGGCGGTCTTATCGCTGTTAGTTCTTATTCTTCGTTTGTTTAGCATTAGAGTGAAGGTGACGTGTCTTTTTTAAGCATGCAATCGTATAATTATTTAGCTTTTTTTGTAATAGTTATGTACTTAGTGGTTAATATTAGTATTTACTATTTTTTTTTCAATAATGCTTAAAAACGAAGTAAGGTGTATTCGGGTATTACCGAATGTCGGATAATTCCGAAATTCAGATGAAAATCACCCTTAATTCCATCATAATAAAAGTCTCTTTCGGAATTATCCGACAGTTTTCGACATTCGGAATTACCCGAGTAAACCTTATAGACATGACAACCAAATATTAACGCCATTGTAGGGCAGGATATACAGAACATGAATCATTTGTACTGCCACGCTCCGTGATTGTTGAGCCATTTAGGGTTCTAGCTAAATTGGACATTCCATAGAGCACGAGTAAGTATGAAACAACCAATTCAGCTAGGACCCTAAATTGCTCGACAATTACGAAGCGTGCCTGTAGGTACCTAAAAATTTTGTTAACCCATTTTAACCATGCAATAAAATATTTTTGATTTTGATTTCTAATTTGAAATATTAGAATCAAAAAGTTCATAATAGATTGTATATCATAACTACAAAAATGTGTTCCCTACTCTCAACCCAAAACCCCTTGTATCTTAGGATCTAGATATTTTCACACAAGACGGTTTATCGATAACTTCTTACATCACTAGATTATCGACATTAAATGTCGACTATTGCCCATCACTTTTCTGGCTGTGTACGTATTTAGAAACTTGACTCCGCCCCTAAAATTAGTGCGATAGGGACAACTGCAGCTGAGGCGAAAAATCCTGCGTAAAAATGACAAAAATCGAGGTTTCGTAGTCCTCTTTTTCCTCCCCCAAAACTTAACCAATCGTAACCAAATTTGGAAATCTAAATGATTATGAAATTATCTGTGTCGGACCGTTTTGCTTTTTTGGCTAATTGATATCAGTTTTGAATACCACGCCTCTCATTGCGGCATAGTCTATTAGGCCATTTTGGCCGTTTTTGAAGGGCTCTAGCGCCTTAAAAAACAAAAATATCAAAAAAAGCAAAACGGTCCGACACAGATATTGACAATATTAATCTGTGTTGAAAAAATCATTGCTCTAGCTTCAAAAACCACGGAGGAAAACGAGGACTACGTTTGTATGGAGGAATGACCACTCCTGTTGGCTCTTAAACGCAAAAGATGATAGTTCCGAACAACTGACAGGCTGATATCGTCCGGCGAACTGGTAATCTGTGGGCCCCTTACTCAAAGGATAATTGTACGGGCATTTTTATTTAACTTGCACTTTAAAGCGCGACTTAAGTCGTGTTTCAGTAACGTCTAACCGTTAAATTTCTGACAGAATGTATGGGATTTGACATTGACCGTCAGTTTTGTAAGGATTGCTAACCGGCCGTTAAAGTTGCACAGCAGTAAAGTGAAAATGCCCGTACCTAATAGTTATTTACTAGAAAACGTCAAAAGTAGTGTTACGTTGCAGATTTAGTCTTACAAACTGCATATAAAAATCAAGTGCCCTTCTTCTATTAAATCTGCAAGAAAAACTCGTTTTCTACAACACTCAGAGAATTTAATTTATCCGCTGCTCAAGACCGCACGCAATCAGAACAGCTGGAATTCGATTCTGAGCCGACTATAGACTCAGAGCCAGCAATAGACTGAGCATTTGCTAGATTAGTTTTGCATTGTTGTGGGATCGAGACGTCAAGACTAGTGTATTAAAAAGAACGGAGAATGGATTTGAAAACGGAGGGTATTTCTTTAGCTTGACGGTTATTCAGTCAATGACAGTTGCTGGAACGGTTATTTAGTTTATGAATGGTACGCAAGATAGCGCTATCAGATGAGTGAGGAAATTCTGAAATGCGCTAAGATATTGTTTATTACTATTTTCGCTTAAGATGGAACAAAAATAGTAGGGGAGCGGGGGGCTTGTTGTAACAGTTTTAGGAAAAAGGCCTGTATTGTCTAAAATATGTATAATTTTATGATTCTGAGTATCGGCTCGATTCGGAAAATGAATTAGATTTCTACTAGACTTCAACAAGTTACGATATGGATAATTTAGAGATATTTGTAAGATGGATATGACAAATTTGACGTTTCCGCGATTCTGGAGGTCCTCTTGAACGATTTCGACAAGTTATGACTTAGATGTCCAAGTCACATCTGGTCGATATCTAACGTAGATCTAGTTGATCTCTAAATCGTCTCAAGATCTTGTGATTATCTCGAAATCCGAATAGGCCTGTATGAGGGTTTGTAAAGTATTTATCTAAGCACTAAATCCGATTACAAAATAATTTTCGCGCATCTTTTACACCAGACACTTCTTGAAAACTGGGAGTTGTTACAACTTACCCCGTAATTGGGGCTTGTTGTAACAGTTTTAGGAAAAAGGCCTGTATTGTCTAAAATATGTATACTTTTATGATTCTGAGTATGAGGGTTTGTAATCTAAGCACTGATTCCCATTACAAAATAATTTTAAATGTTTACGCATCTTTTACACCAGACACTTATTGAAAAACTGGGAGTTGTTACAACTTACCCCGTAATTTTTTTTCAATACCTGGTCGAAACTAGGGCTCGCGGTCGTGTCCGGGTTTCGTGTACACGTGTTCGGTACCCGTTTCCGAACTACACGTACACGGTTTTCTGACCCGTTCTACACGTGTAGTCGTGCACACGTGTAACTAAGATCCGTGTATCCGGGTACCCGTGTACCCGTGTACACGGCGAAACGGACCTTAAATACACGCGGGCCTAACCCGTCCTTGGCGTGTAGCGGAGATTGTAGTAATGTATATATGGATGTTCAATGTGATTGATATGTGTTGTACCAATTTAATTTATTTTTCACCTCAGCAGCTCGAACAAGGGTACTTTGCTAACAGTCAGCAAAATGCGATTTTGTTAAAGGAAAATATAACATATTCCGTTCGTGGTAGTTTCAGTCAGAGATGGGCAAAATTCATTTGAATGACGAATTACGAATGAGAATTACCAAATCATTCGCGAATGACGAATAATTTTTTCGAAAGATCATTCGTGTTTAATTCATTCGCGAATAATTTATTCGGCGAATAAAATAGCCCACGAATAAATTATTTGCGAATAATATTGTCGAATAGTTAGCTTACAAAATAACTATTTAGCTGTTTTGTATCCCAATAGTAAAAAGAAAATGTTTTCTATCGGTTTATCTGGTTGATTGATTTGAGGTGTGGAAACTGGGAATACGCCTCATGTATTGGCGGTCACGTGGGGCGAGAACAACTGGAAATACACCAATAATGGGGGTATTCCCGTTTGTCCCCTTCGGGAACATGTGGGAAAAGACAAACAATCTTTCCCATTTGTCCCCACTTCATTGAAGCAGGGACAAATAGGAACACACCATTAACGGGTGTATTCTTATTGTTCCCCGATGGGAATAGGCGCTGCATATAAAACATTTCCATTTGTCCCTCATGTATGGCGTAGGTCACGTGGATAGGGGACAAATGGGATTACATCAATAATGCACCCATTATAACCAATAATGGGTGTATGCCCATTTGTCCCCGCGGGGAACATATAGGAAAAGAAGCCGCATATTAATATTTCCCATTTGTTCCCACCTTATTTTTGTAAGGACAAAAGGGAACACACCATTTTCGGATGTATTCCCATTTGTCCCCGCCGGGTACAGAAGTGATAGGATTTGCATATAAATATTTCCCATCTGTACCCTCCTTATTGGTGTGGGGACAAATAGGAACACACCATTTTCGGAAGAATTCCTATTTGTCCACGCCGCGAGAGACAAAATGGGAACACCAATATCGGGGACAAATGGGAACACCAAAACTCATATAAAACATTCCCATTTGTCCCCGCCTCATGTATGGCGTAGGTCACGTGAATCGGGGACAAATGGGAATACACCAATAATGCACCCATTATTACCAATAATGGGTGAATTCCCATTTGTCTCCGCGGGGAACATATGTGAAGACCCTGCATAAAAATATTTTCCATTTTTCCCCACCTTATTGGGGTGGGGATAATTGGGAACACAATTTTCGGATGTATTCCCATTTGTCTACGTCGGGAACTGATGGAATAGGTGCTGCATATAAATCGTACCCATTTGTCTCCGCCTCGGGGACAAATGGGAACACCAATATCGGGGACAAATGGGAACACCAAAACTCATATACAACATGCCCATTTGTCCCCGCCTCATGTATGGTGTAGGTCACGTGAATCGGGGACAAATGGGAATACACAAATAATGCACCCATCATTACCAATAATGGTCGAATTCCCATTTGTCTCCGCGGGGAACATATGTGAAGACCCTGCATTAAAATATTTTCCATTTTTCCCCACCTTATTGGGGTGGGGATAATTGGGAACACAATTTTCGGATGTATTCCCATTTGTCTACGTCGGGAACTGATGGAATAGGTGCTGCATATAAATCGTACCCATTTGTCTCCGCCTCGGGGACAAATGGGAACACCAATATCGGGGACAAATGGGAACACCAAAACTCATATACAACATGCCCATTTGTCCCCGCCTCATGTATGGTGTAGGTCACGTGAATCGGGGACAAATGGGAATACACAAATAATGCACCCATCATTACCAATAATGGTCGAATTCCCATTTGTCTCCGCGGGGAACATATGTGAAGACCCTGCATTAAAATATTTTCCATTTTTCCCCACCTTATTGGGGTGGGGATAATTGGGAACACAATTTTCGGATGTATTCCCATTTGTCTACGTCGGGAACTGATGGAATAGGTGCTGCATATAAATCGTACCCATTTGTCTCCGCCTCACGTATGGCGGCGGTCACGTAGGGCAGGAACAAATAGGAATACACCAATAAAGAGTGTATTCCCATTTGTTCCCGCGAGAAACTTATGGGGAAAGACGCTGCATAGAAATCTTTTGAGGTGGGGACAAATGGCAACGCCAATATCGGGGACAAATGGTAACACCAAAATTCATATAAACATTCCCATTTGTCCCCGCCTCGTGTATGGCGTAGGTCACGTGAATTGGAGACAAATGGGAATACACCAATAATGCACCCATTATTGGTGTATTCCCATATTACTAATAATTACCAATAATGGGTGAATTCCCATTTATCTCCGCGGGGAAAATATGGGTAGACCCTACATAATAATATTTTACACAAATATCGGATGTATTCTCACTTGTCTCGGCCGGGAACAAATGGGAATAGGCGCTGCATATAAACAATTCCCATTTGTCCCCACCATGGATGGCGACGGTCAGTTGGGGCCTTTCCCAAAATTTTCCTTGGCTCTAAAATACGCTGCAGTTGCATACCTATTCAGATTTGCCATCTGAGTGTGTATTACAAAAATCCTTCGTGTAATTTATTCGAATAATTCATTTCTTATTCGAAATTCTAAACGAATGATTTATTCGCGAATATTAATCTCACCATAATTATTTAGATTAAAAATGATTCGAATAATGCCCAACTCTGGTTTCAGTAAGCATAACTATCTACTTTTGTATTAAATAATCATTTAGGTTTATATAACACTTTAAACTCTCGCGTTTTGTACACATATTTAATTACACAAACGGGTCTACCGCGATATAATTTCATTGTTTTTACCTTTAATTCCGACGTTTCAGCTGAGTTGCACCAGCTGTGGTCACGGAAAGACTGACGTCCCAACAAATGGTAACATGGTGGTGGTGGTATTTAGGTTTACTTTAATTATCAAAAAACTACATCAATGAAGAAACTGAAATACCAACAATGAAGTCAACGGTTACTGAGATATTGTTAATTTTAATCTTATGATTATTGAAACAAATTGTACTTACCTACCTATTATTGACATTACAAATCAATCCAGTAAAACTGCAAAGTAGGTAATCGAATCTTCCTAACCTTCCACATATTCAATCGTATGTCTTCATAGCACGAATCTCCGCTACACGAGAGTGAAGGGTCGAACCGGCGGGTAAATAAGATCCGTTATTTCGTGTATCCGTGTACCCGTGTACACGGGTACCCGTGTAAACGTTTCCGAATCCGGGCGGGTTCGTGTAGTTCGGGTTCTTAAGCCCGGCGGGCTTAAGAACACGGGTACCCGTGTCAGCGTGTAACACGTGTATCGGGAGCTCTAGTCGAAACAGAGCTGGTATGCACATCCACTCGCTTCGATGTCTGGCGGGGCAATGGCGGTGTTTACGTTATTCCTCGAGTTATAAGAAAGTCATTCAGCAATAAAAATATTAAAATGTTTTTAATTCCCCGTCAAAATTGAGCGTTACTACTTACCCCTGTTACTCCCCTAACATGTATTTTGTAAGCGTTGTATTAATTACAGGAGATACAAATTAACATCAAATTGTATCTAAAATCTTTCTTGAAATACACATGAATCCTGACGTCTTCTTTCCGAAGTAATTTGCTTGAGCGTCTCGACGCCCTAATTATACGACTAACTTTTGAGTTAAGAACATGGGAGCTAAAATACTCCCTGGCGTTAACGTAATTGAGATACATTTTGGTTCGCATTTTCTTCACTGTTATCTAAGTTAAAGGCAGGTACCGTTCTGTGTTCTCGATTCGTGTTACAAATTTAGTAATTTTATATAATTTGTGACGCGTCGTTTCTTATTAAGTTAGTAGTGAATATTCATAATAATGAAAGCTTTCGCGTGTAACATTATTAACATGTACTTATTTGTCTAACCTTTATATAATAATGCCTGCCATTATGCTTATTAAAATAGATAAAATATATTGCTTCTAAAAATAATTTATTACTTCGGATACACGAAGAGCACAGTTTATGCTTACTCATATAGTTTTGACCTTTTGGATAGACAAATTTTAGAAATTTAGTATTCCTGAGAATTTATTTGCTAATCTGATGTCACTTTGGGTTCAGAATATACGTATTATACGTAAACATAAAAGTCTTTTGGTACGAGTTTTATAAGGCTTAATCTAAATCCACATTTAGACCACAGTCACGTTCTAAACCCAAAGTGACACCAGATTAGCAAATACATTCTCCGAAATCACCAGAATACTGAGTAAATCTAATTACACTTTGATCTCATGTCAAGACAACTTGAGAGGATTAATTTATATTGATCCCTTTATTTTTATTTATTTATTTAATCTAATTAATTTCTAATTATTTTCTCTTTATCTTATTTCTTCCATTTTATTGTCCTGTGTATGTGAAATATCTCCTTTATGGAATAAATGTCTGTCTTCTTCTTCTTCCTTCTTCTAATCTTTGTTGCACAAAATAAAATACAATCGGAATTCTCTACCAGTCTACCTTCGGTTCGGGCATTTTTCAGGTTATTTAATTTTGGAAACTATGTACTATTAATGAATCTGAATGTAATTATTTCCAGAAATTTGTTATGTTTTGATACGACCTTATAGGTCGCTAATGCTGATTGGTGCAAGCAAAATGAAGTGATAGTCGTGCGTGTTGTATTAAATGATATCGTAATTTCGATTGTATCATCATTTATCATCATTCTCTTGCCCTTGTTCTATTCTCTCGGAGTCGGCGCAGCATGTCTTTCTCTTCCACACCTCTCTGTCGTCCGTCATTTCATCATTCACTTGCGTTCATTTCATATCATCTCTCAAACAGTCCAATACCTTTTCCTAATTCTTTTTTTTCGTAATTTCGATTGTATATTGACTTTTTGACGGTGGGTTCATGTGACTCTTATGGGATCCTGAAACCGTAAAAAAAATCTGATGTCCTTTAAAAATATATCACCGATTCACGTCTTAATGTAGGTTAACTTATTTGTGTAATATTTCTCATTCATAATATTCAGTATTTCATTCCCTTTTCATACGTACTTCATTTTAAAACTTGACTCGTAACTGAAAAAAGTGTGTGTTCTAAAATTACCTTTGAAGACTTCCCAAACACGTAGTGTAAAGAAAAATCTTTATACGTAGAAATACGCTCGAGCAACTTGAAACGGATAGCCTTTGTCGCTTTGTAAGTTCTATCGCATATCTGTGTAAGACAGATGTACGTGTAGTCAATTTTGTCGTGTTTTTGACACATCGTTTGAGGATATTTCGTAAATTTGAGTGATTTTATGTGTACTGTAAATGTGGCACTCAAAAATCGAACAATAAATTTTGAAAATTATGTCAAAAACAGAACTCATTCATTTCCATGAAAATTTTTAAAGATATATGTTTTCGCTTCACTATGCCATTTTTGTAGGCTTTGCCGTCAATTTCAATTTCAATTTCAATTTCAATATCTTTAATGTCAAAAACACATGTCAAAATGCACAATATAAAATGAAATAAAATTAAAATTAAAAACAACAAAAAAATAGCCAAATAAACCCTTTCAAAATGTAACGGTTGGACAATAATGACAGACTGCATCTCGAATACAGTGTGTGGCGTGTAACCGGAGCAATATAATTATTACGGTGCAGTAGACTCAGAGAACGGAGTTTTTGAAAAGTCGTAGCGCTTTTTTAGATCACAATACGGTTGCTTAATAGTACATTACGATACAAGTGCGTAAAGTAAGAAATTCGCACGTGTATTGTACAGTATACGTGTTACAGTACATACGGCCTTTTAAATTTTCGACACATGCACGTATGTGCCAATTACCGCACTAGGGCGGTAATGTAGCACCATATATATGTACTGTAAAAAATAATCAGTAATCTTGAGGCCTTTCCCTAGATGACTTCAGCGATTCGAATCCTGAGTTTTTGACTTAGGCTTGATGCAAAGAAAAACACGAACATAGGTATAAAATTTATAAAATAATATATAATAAATTTTGCACAAATAAAACCTAAATATGACACTCACTTATAAAATTATGACATTTTGATAGAAGCCAACTTAAGGACGAAGTCTTCTTTGGCGCTAGCTCGCTAGAAAAATGTATTGTACAGTATTCAGTGAACAAAGTCAATAAGCCTTTGCTGCTAAGCCGCTTTAGACCAAGGAATGACCCGCAGAAAACCGCTGGGCAAACACACCGCCAGGATAAATCGGGAGGGGATCGTAAGTTTCTCTATAGAACTAGTTAGGAGCCGTATTGTTCTGATATAAAATAAGAAAGTAAGTAAATATGCTAATTAAGTGAAAACGTCCGTAAATGACTATGCATGAACACATACATAAGACAGAAAAATTCTTAATGTTTAAGATTTTTTTTTTCTTATTACTGGCGTAGCCTCAAGGCCGAAAAATATAATATTCAATTATTTTTTTTATTAATTCCTTACTATAGTTTTCCAGTGGCAAAGTTGGAGTTGCTGATTTTTTTTGTGCAAGAAAGCAAGGAAGCTTTATTGCACTAAATAAAATCAGCAATTAATAGAGATCCATCATTATGTAGGTACTTGCGGTTAAAACCCGTCGGATTATGCAAACAATGCATTTGTGCGCATATTTTCGTGGCTTACATGACATTGTGCAATTTGTGGCACCAAAAGCTCTCGGAATTCTAATTCCGACCTCAAGTGCCTTGTTAACGAACCGTCATATGAACTATGAACCGACTTGTGAACAATAATGAACTAACAGATAACTCTCGAGTCTTTGACAGAAACTTCCCTGGCTAGAATCCAAAAGGCTGCAGTTGATAAAAAAGAACTCTCGATGTAGGTTTAACTCGGAAAAACTGGGTTAATTACATTGATGAACTAAATCAGCTCTTCCATTTAGTTCATGGAGTCTTCGTGCGTTTTTTGCTATCGTTTGCGATTATCTTTGTAATGTTGAAGATATTCTTGGTAGCAATTCCGCTTTTAACCTTTTCTTGATTGCCCTGATTGCAAACTAGAGCACTAGACTTATATCGACCGGGATATGGACCGTGATTACCTTTTGTATTGTTTTGAGCTCCCAATATTTCGACTCAGTTACATGCGTCTTTATGCACGGGTAACTGAAGATATCGGGTGGGTGTCAAAGTTGTGTAGATACTTCTAGTGAAACTAACCGTGAATCATTCAAAACTGTTAAACTAGAGCACGTTTTGAATAATTCCAGTGTACATACCTATGTCTATATCTAGTTTGTAATATCAGTAACCCATTGGATGCCACAAACATCCTAAGTCGTCGTGACTGCAAACAATAAAATTGACAAGAACTAAGTAAATTTTATTATAATTTGATTGCTTATAAAATAAGACGAAAAACGTTTACAAACCGAAGGTAACCGGTTCAGCATTTCAAATATTGAGTTTCTGCCTTTCCAAATGAATTCATCCGCTCGTTTGCATCCCATAATATAAAAAAAGGTTGTTAAAACACATGTATTCAACCATGATACGCCAAACAAGTTTCATATTCCTGTTCTTTGTGCCAGTTGTGACACTAGTCCTCTTGACACCCGGGTTCCCCCGGCCACAAAATAATTCTGCTCTGTGGCTTTAATTCATTCCTGGCGTGCGGGTTGGCTTAATTATAAAACTTGTGTTGGCTCATTTGTGTGACTTTATAGGTCACATAACTTTTATTATGCAACCAATGCCGAGATCGCGAAAAAAAATTGTCTCTCCCATAGAAGTCGCGGGATAACCTGGACTCCTTCTTGAGAGGCTATCCAGATATAGCACCAAGCAGAGACGAGTGGAAGAAGAGGGGGGAGGCCTTTGCCCAGCAGTGGGACACAGTGGGCTCTGAATAATAATAATAACATAGAAGTCAGCGGCATCACATCAGCCGGAATGTATGAAACAGCCAATCTTTTGTGATTTCAGCATTGGTCCCTTTAAAAGTTGTTCAATATGACCTATAAAGTCACTAAGCGCCACTTTCACCATCCCACTAACTGGTTAGTGGGATGGTGCAAGAGCGCCTAAGCAGAGTATGGCCCGTTAAATTTTACCCTGTATTTAAGTAGGATATATCTAAGGGCAACTTCTGGAATTCATTTCCTTTTTGGACGGGAAATATATCGGTATCTATGAAACGCCATACCATGGGAAATTGAGCGCTCACCCTTACCCTTCGCCGATCGGATAGGGCTAGATTTGCAATATCCCTTTTTATCGGAAATACTGGTTATTCTCATATTCGCATGTTTCGCCTTGAGGGCATTCCGGGTTAGGTTTTGGAAGTTTATCCGATATACAGGGTGAATTAGCGGTGCGATTCGGGAAATGAATTAGAGATTAACTAGATACCATATAGTAAAGATATGTGACGTTCCACGGATAAAGGTACCTTATGGCGATTGGCGCATACGCAATTATTAACGCCGCTCAAATATTATTGCGGCGCTATGCGACGTAAGCGCCAGCCGCCATAAGGGATCTTTTTTCGTGGAACGTCACATATCTTTACTATTTCGTAACTAATGAATCTCTAATTCATTTCCCGAATCGCGGCGCCAGCCGCCATAAGGTACCTTTTGCCGTGGAACGTCACATATCTTTACTATTTCATAGCTAGTGAATCTCTAATTCATTTCCCGAATCGAGCCGTAGGAGACGTAACCAGGATCAACCCTACGCATTCAGCTTTTTTTTTTTTTTTTTTTTTATTTATTTACACAAAAGGTAACAAGCTCATAAACAAAATTTACAATATCGCCAAACTGTAACCAGTTTGTTGGCGAATGAAGCGCTCACTTCGAATTCAATCGAATCATGCACCTAAACAAAACAATTAGTAACTTAAACAATAGGTAATCCTTATTATAATATAAAAAACTAACATGCATAGATGCCTAACAAGTCTTCACATTGTCTCAAAGTTTAATTTTCTAAAAGGTATGTTTTTAATCTCTTTTTAAGGATCGGCTTACTTAACCTAGGTTTACCTCTTAACCACCCTATTTCGTTAAACAGCCTAGGCACTAAATATTTATTTAACCTTTTCCCATAATAATTAACCGCCGCAGGCTGTATTAACTTCCCTTCGCGTACCCTCCTCGTGTTGTATTTATTAAATGCTGGCCGTTTATAATCATCTAAGTAATAGTTTTCTAAAGCAATCAGGTAATTAAATTTTTTTTTTTTGATTAATGATTAATGATAAGCTACATTTCATTACCTCATTACATTTCATTTACTTCATTACATTTCATTACAGTTGGTAGTTAGTAGTCAGAATAATTATTTTTGGTACCCAGTCATTAGTAAATGTAAGCGAAAACTAATATAAAACTAACTATTTTGGCTCAGCGATCCAAAGAGAGTCTTGGCCTCCGAAACGAGAGCATGCCACCTGTACCGATCCTGCGTAACTTCCTGCCAGTTACTGACGCGAAGCTGAAGCAGATCCGCCGTCACACTGTCTTCCCAGCGATACCGGGGCCGACCCACCGGACGGCTACCAGTCGGTCGTCCCAAGAACGCCCTCTTGACAGCCCGATCCTCTCCCATTCTGAGTAGGTGACCGAACACAAATATAATAATTTAAATTTTGGAGAATTTTTTTAAGCAAAGTAGGCACATTTTACGGCTTATTTTTAGCATTATTTATCAATTCATACTACCATTATTTAATATACCTATTACATGCTCTTAAATCATAATATATACATAGGTATCCTATACTCATAAATGCAATAACACTGTTTATTAATATTAAAAGAATTTCAATAAGCGCACGCTATTGCTTTTTGACAGTATCAATAAATCCACAGCAGTATGCAATAATTCACCGATGATATATTACGTTCACGTGAATAAACAAGCAACATTTGAAAAGCGGGAAAATAAAGGAAAATACATAGTAAAGTAAAGTTTTATCGTAATACAATCTCGTCGAGAGTTGGCCAAATGTAACTATTACGGACAGAGAACGCGAAAGTATCTGATACTACAAATATTTAATAGCGTTCCCCGGAAAGTGAAGTACTGAGCCTCTACCATCAGTTTTAACATTGACATAACGCTCACGTCTACGTAATTTACTTTCTGTACATCTCGCTTCCACTATTGCTCGCATATGCGAGTACGAGCGAGATGCAGAGAAAGTAAGTTACTTAAACGTGAGCGTTATGTCAATGTCAAAACTGGTGGTAGCCGTACTGCTCATTTAAACAAATATTTAAAAAGAAAGTCAGAGAGACGTAATCAGCCAATACGCCCTCAATATGAGGGACAGTTATACATTCAGCCTATGAAAACGGCATCAATGCGAAATAGTTTCTTTGGAATGGCACCAAGAATATTTAATAAATTACCGATACATATGAAAAATCTCCCGGTTCATCGATTTAAGAAGCTGTTCACTACCTATTTGATCGATAAATGTTTTTTCTCAAACATGCAATGAAATATTGATGTTATGTTCCTTATAATAGGCTGCGAAGTATGACGTTTCAGGTGCGGCTAGGACAAAAGGTCGTTAATGGAATTTCATACACATCTTGCAGGCCTAGGCCGGCAAAGTCCTCTTTTTTAATTTTCATTTCACAGATATTTGTGACACAGCATCGTGGCATTCATCCGTTAAAAAAAACTAGTGGCAGTATTTGCTTTATGGTTCGTAATGACACTCTGACACTACGCCTATAAAAAAAAAACAAAAAACAATGTTTGCTATAATTTGCAGTTTTATTTGTATAAAATCAACATGAACTTAATAAATAATACATTCTATAATTTTATAATTTTAAATTATAAATTTAACTACACAAATAAAAACATTTAAAATATTTCATCTAAACATTAGCGGTAAAAAGGTCTACTCAAACACGCGTAGTTATATTTTTTAAATTGTTATGGAGGTAAAGTTGAAAAATATTCATTCTGTTTTATTGGATTTATGGTGCGTTGTTGATTTTTTGACTTTAATATGAGTTTCGACGAAATAATGAAATTAATATTAATTGTAATCGTAGGTGTTGGAATTGGCAGCGTAAGCAGAATTGATTTTAATAACTTGCTGCCTCTACCGCCAAGTCAAAGACGAAGTATGTATATGGTTGCTTATGGCAATTTTATTATTTGAGAAACTAAGAAAAATGGCTTACAGTTTATTAGAAACAGTTTTGTGGCATATTTTAAATGAATGTAACTATTACAAACTCGTCAACACTGTGGAAATTATACTTATTTACTCCATGCATAAAGCAACGATGTATGTGGAACATGATATCAACATGAAAGACTATGTAAACTTATGTGACGAAAACGACAGTCAGACGGATACAAGGCGACAAAATCAAAGATACATGAAAATATACGGGTAGTAAAAATACACGACTCGTGTAAAACATACGCGTGATAATGATATAGGTACGTGTTGGTTATATTTTGGGTGTAGTTTACTTTTAGTTTTTTCTATAAATAAAACTTGGGTTTCGTGGATTTTTTATTTTATTTATTTAATTGCATGTTTGAGAAAAGCACTATACATACCTCGGCGGGAAATGGGTTTGCCCGCGCTCAGACCTATCCGGCCTCGCTTCGCTCGGCCGTCTATATGTCTTCGGCCGGCAACCCCTTTCGTCCCGGCCTCTGTAGTAATGTACTATTACTCAATAAAAGAGTTCCTAGAAGCTCCTTAACAAGTTAAACTAGGCTTGACTATTATTATATTATTATTTGACGTAGAACTAATTATTTGACTACCTGAATTATTAATTATTTGTATACTTTTATTGAATGAAATTAATGTTTACTTGTGACTTCTATGATTTATATTTTTGATATTACTTATAATGAATGAAATTAATGTTTACTTGTGACTTCTATGATTTACATTTTTGATATTACTTATAATGAATGAAATTAATGTTTACTTGTGACTTCTATGATTTACATTTTTGATATTACTTATAATGAATGAAATTAATGTTTACTTGTGACTTCTATGATTTACATTTTTGATATTACTTATAATGAATGAAATTAATGTTTACTTGTGACTTCTATGATTTATATTTTTGATATTACTTATAATGAATGAAATTAATGTTTACTTGTGACTTCTATGATTTACATTTTTGATATTACTTATAATGAATGAAATTAATGTTTACTTGTGACTTCTATGATTTATATTTTTGATATTACTTATAATTTAATGTTAAATTTTAATGTACAGTCAGCATCAAATATATAGTGACGTCCAAAGTGGCCAAATAGATCGTAACACACCTTTGTTACTGTAGAAATAAGGACGTGTACCGATATATTTGGCCACTTTGGCCGTCACTATCTATTTGATGCTGACTGTACATAATCATTACTTGCATGCAGTTTAGGTAAGACTCACTATTTCTATGCCTATTCAGGCAGGATGTGCTGAACAAAATTCTGTTATTACATCTTTAATGTACCACATTCAAAGAAATAAATAAATGATTGATTGATTGATTGATTGAAATATTGTCTTCGGCTACCGCGATAGTTACTCATGAAATAAAACTATTGAAACAGATTATATCGCGCATATTGAATACATACTACATCCTGACGTTTCGAACCCTTTACAGCGTGGTGAACGGGTGACTGAGGAAAAAACTATACTGTGCAAAAACTACCCACTTACAAAATAATGAACCATCATAAACTATACATTTTAAGGCCAGTTATACATGCAAAATTGGTTCATAAGGCTAGTTTTACATTACAACTATTTTTCTACTCGTCGACTGTAATTCTTGAATTAAGATTTCGTACACCAAACTGCATTTGGGTATTTTTAATGTATGGGCTCCCAACTCAAGTATAATATTCATTTCGATACAGTTTAGTCAACTATAATGAAATTGACCACTCACAGCTCGCCGCGGTTAAGAGGACGAAACAAAACCATAGCTCAAATTAATTATTTATTTTAGGTTGTATTGTAGGAACAATTGCTTTATAAGTCAGAAACGCGCATGTGACACCCTTAATATAGGAACATCCATAGACTACGAAAACAGCTTAGCGTTACTTGTTAGTCTCCATAGGCTACGGTGGCTAAAATCGAGAAAAAAACTGTTTAAAAATTGAATTTAGCAAGGAGCAAGTACCAGGGCCTCATGAGTTACGAGAAGCTGTCGTTGACCGTACACCTCTGCCCCGATAAGATTAAATTCCCTCCTAAATTGTAGGAGGGTATAAGAATATTTACTTACTATATTTATGTAATTTTACTTTTACTAAAAAAGCGGCACATTCAAATTTATACATACCATATACATACATTCACCTTTCGGTCCCTACAATTTTAGGATTATTATTAATAAATAAAAATATTTCATTACGTTAGGTACTACGAGTACTCATCTAAGAATAAAACATTAAACGTGAATTATACTTTTTCATACACACCATTACTGGTTCACAAATATCCCAGCTGGGTTGTACATTTTTCCCTACATAAAAATATAAAAACTCACATACATGAATCGACTTATGAATATCGTCATATTAAATACTCTACTGAAAAGTGAATATAATTTTGTTCGACCACATCAAGCCGATTCTCTTTCATCCGGCGCATAAAATTAAATTTAAAAAATGTCAGCAGGCGGCATTTAATTTCGTTCCCTGTTAGCAGGTTAAAAATAATTAATCGGTTTTGCTCGGGGCAAAAATCGGGTTTCACAAAAAAAAATATGTCAATATTTTAAAGTCTTGATCTCTAAATGAAGTCACAAAAACGTTCTTCAAATAACCAAATTACTTCCATCTCGAAACAAAAATTTCCAATTACCATTTTGTCAGAAACATTTCACGCCATATTTGATTTTCGAACGCTAAATTCTTTTGAGTTTACACAATCGGAAAAAACTGTTATTCAATTACATTGTAAAGCGCGGACGATGTCAGCTGTAGAGCCCTCGAAAACTTTTCGAAAAAGGCAATTTAATTTGTGCCCAGTTAAGTGACAAGTTTAAATAGGGGTTTGGGGATCCACGGGTCCAGAAGTTTGTGTAATGTTAGATTTCTTTTCTTTCTGCTTAGTCACCCTAAGTGGTTGTTTGGTACCCTTCTCCACCGCCAAACTTAGCCTCTGAGCAAAGAAAGGATTTATTTAGTATCTGGCTCCATCATGTTCAGATCGTTGTTACCAAATTATCTTATTGTAGGATATAATATCTGGATTACAGTCGCCATCAGATATATCGAAGCGGTCTAGGTGCTCACAAATATCTGAACACGCCTTTATTGTGAAGGCGCTAGAGTGCGTGTTTAGATTTTTTGAACACTATGGCCGCTCCGATATATCTATTGGCAACTGTAATTTAACATTCAAAATCAATACAACTTAAACTTGGAATATGGCATTAAGTGCATGTGTAGTTTTAGTGCACGACTGAAGTTAGTAATGTCATATTAAAAAGCAAAGACACTACCTTAGACTAACACCGACTAACCTACTAGAGTTAGACCAAGAAAAGTCTACAGCGATAGCCCACGCAGTGCAAGTGCTATTTTAAACCTTAAACGTCTATGTAATGATGACGTATAAATGACTGCGTCGGCTATCAAAACGCTGCAGACTTTTCTTGGTGTAACTCTACCTAAACAGTTGGTGGCAAGTTTATTACAGTACGGTCGGCAACAAAAGTGCGTAATTATCATTAAGCGTTCGAGAAAGGGTAAACAGTTTCGTGTAAACGGTTGGTTTTTATACTTCCTTTTTTCTTTACGAGTACATGCTGTAATTACGCCTTTATGTTCTTGGGGTTTCGTGCGCTCATTAAGTCTATTCAGTTGGAAAAACTAGCTGATCACACAGTGTATTCATCCTTACCTGTCTCATGTAAACAAACGTGACGTCAAAGGGTCATTCCAACTACAGTCGACTCTCGTTAATTCGAAACTCAAGGGACTTTTAAAATATTACGAATTATCGAGAGTTTGAAATATCGAATAGTTCGAAATGTTTGAGAGAAAAAATATGAAAGTTCGAATAATTGAGTAATAATCAATTATGATTTATTAACTGCTAATTTTTTAACAATATCCAAAGGTTAGAGGTACATATTTACATGCAAATATTGCACATACATAATGTGAATTAATTATTAGTCTGTGGGAAGAAGTCTGTAATTTTAGTTTGCTTCAAAGCACATTGCTGAGACTGATCAATAACTTCTTTTTTATCAGAAATACCTAGCGCCGGAAATGATTTTACAATAACAAATGCTCGTGCAACGATGAACTTGAACTTGTCTCAAAATGTAGGGTACTTACACTTACCTCTGCAATCTGATAACTTTGAATTGTCGAGTGTTTGACGCCTATGAGTTGGAATTAACGCGTCGTTTTGTTACGTAGCGATGATATTTTTTGTTCGACTTACCAAGTGTTTAAAAATGTATTGAATTATTTCGAAATATAAAGAGATTTTCTAGGGAACTCGTGATAAGTTCGAATTATCGCGGGTTTGAATTAACGAGAGTCGACTGTACGATTATCTCGACATCGTAATGTCAGGATGTTTTTGAGGTGATTCGTTCATTACTGCGATTATTGATGAAAATATTATTGTTATTTGGTTGCAATCAAATACTTTGTGAGTTTGTTTATGTATATGTCGGCGGCCGATCGTAAGATCAGGCATATCGTGAAATTCCTAGGCATATCGTTAAACGTGAAAATGTTTGACTCGTTCCTTAAGTCGACGGAGCCCCGCTACGCGGGGCTCCTATTTCAGGGCAGTTTGCCCTTCGGGCATCTGAAGCAACCTAACGAACCTATCCTACCTATATATTGGTTTGATGTGACTATCGTCAAAACATTACACAGGAACATTACGATCTGCCTGATCGTACGATCGGCCTACGACATATACAACACCAGTGATGATTATTGTGTAATTCCAGAGAAAAGTGTGATAATGTTTTTGAGAAGTATTTGTTTACATGATAGGATAGGTAAAGATTAATAAACTTTACTTACAAGATGGAATATAGGGAGGCAACAGGGGACTCTTGCGCGGGCAGCTTTCTCGCGCAAAGGATTGCCATCGCTATACAGCGCGGGAATGCTGCCTGCGCGATGGGCACCTTGCCGAGGGGCCTAGGCTTAGAAGATAGGTTATAGGGACTTTTATTTTTTTGTTAGGTTTAGTTTTAGTTATTGTATTTTATAAGGTGATTGTTAATGTTAATGCCAAGTTTCATGTAATTTAATTAATAAATGTAATCAAATTATAAAAAAAAGATGGAATAATATATGATCTATTGTCATTATTGTTTTGATTAGTTTTCTTTTGAATGGCTGACATACAATATTATTAAGCCTTGTATGTCTCCTTGTAGTCATTATTTTTGACGTGATAACGTCTTATAAATCGATGAACACCGGTAGCATGCACGAAAAAGTGTAACGTTGTGGACTTATCTCCATGGTAACGTTACGTAATGTAATGGTAATGTTTTCTTATGACGGTATCACGCAAAATTATCGTAAACCGACTTTACAGACAATGAAATATAATATTATTAAGCCTTGTGTCTCCTGGGAAGGTTACAAGGTTAGACGCTTTCGTAAAAACTAGTGCCTGTGACAATTCTTCGGATTAGGTTGCCGAGGAGACCCCAGGCTCTCCAAAGCCATTGGAAAATTCCGAGACTAGTTAGCGATATTAATGACGTTCGTCCAGAAATCAGTAAATTAAGTTATTCTTCTTATAAAAATACTGCTTCCTTTCAGCGAATTCAGCTATCTCGACGATTTAAGGCAGTTCCCCTGGAGAGCTCAATAAATTTTACCACACCTACATATCCTACATACCTAGTACCTATATGGGCGGAGGTGGCGATCCCGGTTAAAGTACCTGCCAAAATATATTATCACCAGGGGAATTATGCCCAGACCGATTGTGTGCTGTTTGAGTTTTAAGTCATTTTTTTTATATCTGACGATTTCTTATCTTTAGATTTGGATAACATTTGTTGAACTGGAAAAGCATTTGGGGCAGAATAGATACGAAATCTCAATGTGTCGAAAAAAAGACGTAGTTTTCCGTAGAGTTGCGAAAATACCCCACGTTTTCTTTCTCAGAAGAAGCGTTTCTATAACATACGGTGAAATTGCGCTTGAATTGAGAATCAGACAGGGAACGCTATGTGTCTACCAAATTTTACTGAACCCTGATTATTAAAAAACGACAGATAAAATAAAAACTCGGACTTTTGTGCTAATCAAATAGTACAAGTTTCAAATTAGTGCAAGTACTATTTATTTGGCCAGAACAATCAAAACCGTCAAAATAAATTGCTGAAAAACCAGCAATAAACACTTACCCCCTTATTCATAAACGCGCTCTAAACCTCAATTAGCTAATAATCGTTTGTCCTTATCTGTCATTTTGACTTATGTATTTGTATGAAAAGGATAAAACATAATTTAACTAAATCAGGCCCGTTAAGTTTTATGAACAAGAGGGTTTAACTGTCATTAGTGTCATTCCGCCGTGTCCTAGATTTTTGTCACGTTTTTAGGGTTCCATACCCAAAGGGTAAAACGGGACCCTATTACTAAGACTGCGCTGTCCGTCCGTCCGTCCGTCTGTCACCAGGCTGTATCTCACGAACCGTGATAGCTAGACAGTTGAAATTTTCACAGATGATGTATTTCTGTTTCCGCTATAACAACAAATACTAAAAAGTACGGAACCCTCGGTGGGCGAGTCTGACTCGCACTTGTCCGGTTGTTTTTCTGAAGACCTAAGGACCGGTACAGACGGAGTGCAACCCGACTGCAACTTGACTGCACGCCGACGTTGCAGTTGGCGTGCAGTTCCTATACAAAGTGCAGTCGGTTTGCAGTCCGTCTCTACCGGCCCTAAGTCCTATTTAATACCAAAACACAGTTCAAGAAACAAACTTAAAAGCGTCAGGAATATAAGTACCTTTACACACAAAGAGCCTTCGGAAGATAAATATTTATTTAGGCCTTCGACAAGTGGAGTGAAGTCTTGAGGGTTTTATCAAGTGGAACTCCATGGGTCCTTTAAGTATAGTGAAAAGAAATGAATTATATCTTGGTTGTTTAGATTTATTTAGACCTTATTTAGAACAGCGACAAATATTATTTTATTACCCTCAATATTTTTTTTTGTACATACAAAATAAGGAAAAATAGTACATTGTGCAACAAGGAGGATAAGTGAGATATTGGAAACCAAGGTGATATTTCCCGACAGCCGCAGGCTGGAAGGAATGAAAGACCCGAGTTTGCAATTTGCTTACCCCCGGAGTTACACAGAATGTTTTTCATCATACTTGCGAAGAAAAAACGAATCTTAAATACGGTGACATTTCAAACATTCGTCCACCATATTGTCATTATTTGACAGATTAGACATCAAAGGGTTCCGTATGTCAAAAGGAAAAAAAGGAACCCTTATAGGACCACTCGTGCGTCTGTCTGTCTGTCCGTCTGTCACAGCCTATTTTCTCGGACACTACTGGACCAATTAGATTGAAATTTGGTACACATATGTAAATTAGTGACCCAAAGATGGACATGTAACGTAAACAAATGAATTTTAAGCATGGGGGCCACTCGTGGGGGGTAAATGAGAAAGTAAAACAATAAAGTATTTCAAACTATATCTTGTTTTATCAAATAAACGATCTCGTCTTGAGAATTTCAAACATAATTTTAGTTTTAATTTTAATGCTTAGTTTATTTATTTTGTTAATACTGTTTTGCTTTAATAAACTCAACATATTTTTTTTATAATTTTAAAATACATAAGTTAGAAGTTATTTAAGAAAATAGCCATAAACTGACCATCCCCCCCCCCCCCTTTGTCTCCGAAACTACTGGATCTTAAAATTATGAAAAAAATACACAAAATACAGAAAATAGATGACAGGAAAACCCATTAGAAATGTGCAGTCAAGCGTGAGTCGGACTTAATGTACGAAACCCTTGAAACGCGAGTCTGACTCGCACTTGGTCGGTTTTTCCCTTTTATGTAGATTTCTTTTGTGTTGTTATTGATCATCTTAACAAACAAGTGTTGTATTACTCAAACACAAACACCCACAAACCAGGTTTCGTGCGAAGATCACAAAGAGCATCCGTAACAAACCTTGTAAGTACAATATTATCACAGAAATAAAATTCGGTCACAGGCATCGTCAAAAATGTAGGTACAAGAAATATACGCCACATGTTTTGTAACTAAAAACCGGCCAAGTGCGAGTCGAACTCGCGCACGAAGGGTTAAGGGTTAGTACCGTTTGGTAACTAAAAATTGGTAACCAGCTTCGAAACGGGAAAGAAATACCAATTCGTAACTGGCTTCAAATTAGGACTTTTCCATTACCGATTTGTAACCACGTTTGGTAACCGGCTTCGAAACGGGAAAAATAAATCCCGGTTTGTAACTGGTTACAAAATGGGACATTTGAATTACCAATTCGTAGCCACGGTTGGTATTGGTAACCAGCTTCCAAACGGGGAAAAATATGCCGCGTTGTAACTGGTTACAAAATGGGACTTTTGGACCATCTAACATTTTAAATGGTGACACAATTGGCATTCACAGATTTTTGATAAAATGTACAGTCAGCGAGAAATTATCATTAAAACTTAAAATAAACGTATGCAATGACAATAAGTCTGAAGTGACGTATAAACACCGTTCTAGCCTCAAATTGGTACAATAAACTTAGATCAGTAATTCTGGCCCAATACGTAACCGACTACAAACAGGTAATTTTGGATTCCCATTTTGTAGCCAGTTACAAAACTTATTTACCAAACGGCACCACTCTGGCCCAATTCGTAACTGGCTACATACAGGGAATTTTAGATTCCTGTTTTGTAGCTACTAGCTAGTTACCAAATTTAGTTACCAAACGGTAACACGCTGGCCCAATATGTACCTAACCGGCTACAAACTGGGAATCTCGATTCCCATTCTGTAGCTGGCTACGAAATATTGGTTACCAAACGGTACTAAAAGATTTTATTTAGTTTTTAGTATTTGTTGTTATAGCGGCAACAGAAATACATCATATATCATCAATACTATGACGGTTCTGATAAAATAACGGGTGCCCGTATCTAAGTATCTATCTATCTATCTAATACCTTTAAACGAGCAATTCTTGTATTATATTTATAAAATATATATTTTGGGGATCTCGCAAACGTCTCTAACGATTTCGATATTATTTGGTGGTATTCGGGGCCGCAAAATCGATCTATTTCGAATAAAAAAATCCATATTATTGTTAGTACAAGGCTCAACAACCCTTATAAATCTATGTTAGTGATAAAAAGAACATAAAAACAAACAAAAATAATTATGTACAACTAAAAGCGGCGTGGTGCGGCGACCGGCGGCGCGTGCAGTCGCACCCAGCGCGCGAATATAGGCGAGTCCCAGCGCTGCGCCAGCACGTTTAGAATATTGTTTGGGCTGTGGCGAAGACGGTCGACTAATGACGCACACCGTTTTCTAATTATTGCGTCGAAACTATCGGTGTGCGCCTCGGCAAACATAGTTGACGCGCTACAGTAACGCGGCAGTCCAAACAGCACTCTAAACGCGTTATTGTATTGTACGCGAAGGGCGCTGTATGCCCGCTGCGTAAAACTGACCCACAGATTGCACGTGTAGAATGTTTGGCAGTATGCTTTAAAGAGCGTTAGCTTCACTTCATTACTACAACGAGCAAATCTGCGGGCCAGCATGTTACTACGAACACACAACGCCCTACGCTCCCTCTCTATGTCATCATTATCTGTCATGTTTTCTGTTACCCAGTTGAGTGGCCAAGGTATTTGAACTTCTGTACAACTTTTAAAGCGGTACTACAAAGGGTAACAGGTGTCATTTTGTATGATTTTGCCCCAGTATTATCTCTGGGAAAACGAGCATTTTTGATTTTTTATATGTTTTCCAAGCAAAGCTCGGTCTCCCTGATATTACTATATTCATAATATGAATATGTTATATGCAATAATTTCCAACATATTCAACTATAACCCGGCATTTGATGTGACGATTTCTCATAATGAATACTTAGTTAACTAGTTACATATTCGGCCTTTGACGAAAGCTTACAGTTCCAGAGCAGCCTTGGTTATTCATGGCCGTCATTATAGTTCAAGTTAATCTCGCTAATGCGCGTTAGTTAGCACTAATGAACGTGTATAGAATTCAGAATGAGTAAACAAGAATGCTGGGTTTACATGAGGTTTTACCGTAAAACCACAGAATAAATAATAGTATTAGGTACAGAAGATTTTAACAAAACGCGTCTGTTACGATTAAGACAGATATGACCGCTAGGTGGAGACAGCGCCACGCGCGGCTTATGGCTAGCCACCAAAATTGGTGTGGGACGGATGTTCTTGTAGCTACCTGTTGCAAAGCGAGGAAATCGCGGAGTGAGCCACGCCTGGTAAAACTCCTAATATTTCTGTATAAATGTGTGAGTGTTGTATTTTCTGAAATAAACATTTTTACTAGGAAGGTGATCAAAATTGCATAAAACAGAAATCAGCGGAAACATATAATTCGAACCTTACAGCCAAACAGAGGATAACAGGACGAAAAGAACGAAAAAAAGTTCTAAACACACTGTGCTTTCGAACTGTAAGATACGTCAAATAATAGATCTAGAAACGATATGGATTAGATGTGTCAGTGTCAAAAGCGACGTTTTCGTCTGAGAAAATTTCACATTTGACACTGACATAACTAATCCATATCGTTTATAGATCTATCTGAGATTTATTCATTGACGTATCTTAAGGTTCGAATCGGGCCGTAAGACTCAAATAATAGATGGGGTTCGAAAAGCGCTCTACGCGACAAAATTTCCATCTTCACACAGTAAATAAGATAGGCATGGGATTAATTAATAAACTACTTACTCTGCCTTACCTTCCCTGCCTACCTTAACAGATTGCAACTTCGTATTTTATCGAGTGATACGCATTGTCCCATAAGAAAGTAAGCACACAACGAAACGTCGTGTGAACTATTTGAAATTTAGGGTTTTAATCATCTTCATTCACTTGTGGCCGTAGGTGTGCAGATTCTGTTGTATCATCTCATCTAACTAAGCTCTAAAATTAATAGCCGTATCAAGACCAAAAAGTTCGTTTGTAACCGTGCTGCGGACAATTACTCTCATTAGCACTAATAACAAATTTAACTGCTAAACTAGTGTAAACCTAGCATTTAATCCAGATTGCAAAGAGATTTCAACCTTGTAGATATGAATTTAAGATTTAAATTAGAACGAGCGGTTTCATTTTAATCTGTTTGTAGAACGATTCGAGGGAACTTTAAAGAAATTAGAATTGAGGAGAGTTTGGAAGTTAATGCGCAATATGGCGGTATTTCAAAGTGTTTACGGTGAAAGTTAGTGAAAAAGTTCATCCGAGCGAAAGTAATCATACTTACGAAAAGAGATCGACTTTTTCATCATAATTGTATGTAAGTGGTTCATCCGTGAAAGTTTCAAAGAGTATTAAAATTTTGGAAATATATGCTATGAAATGTATCTTTATAATAAAGTTAGTACCTAATTTACGATACTTAGGTACTAGTACTTACTAAATGTATTTTGTTATGATTCTATCTTGTTATTTGCCCCGTGCATGGGGGAGCATAGGAGCAGTCAGATTTTTGGCGCGAGGAGTCAATGTGACGTTTATGCTTCCGATGTAGCCCACCCAGACCAGACCAGATCACAGACCTCCAACAAGATGGGAGGATGATATTAAAAAGATTGCAGGCCCACTCTGGAGGAGAGAAGCAGCAAATCGGGCTGCCTGGAGGAGATTTGGAGAGGCGTATGCCCAACAGTGGGCGCATACTCGCTGAGGAAGATGTAGCCCACAAGATGGCAGAACCTACTATGCACAAGGAAACATACCGACGAGACGGTAGACGGTGGCACTTGTTTTGGCAATGTACATGTGCACATATGTTTCCGATTTAGGCCACAACATGGCAGACCCTCAAACGCGCACGGTCCCTATATCTGTTTCTGCTGTAGTCCAATATTCGGTTTCAACATTATTTTTCTCCTCCTGCCCGGTGTCCAGTATACTCTTTTGTGGCACAGTCCTCAGAATGCTCAGCCAACACTTACTTCCCTCTCCTTAAGGGTTTTCCCTTTTTATCCGGCCCCGACTTGAGTGGCAAATCATGGCGAAATCAATATTAAATAATCATTAATTTAGAGGATTCCATTTTCAAGTATAGTTGACGAAATTTAATTTGCACCGATTGATAAAACTTTATCTTTACACAAAAGGACTAAAGAGGTGTGAAGTGTTTTGCCGCACGTCCCATTCATATAATGGCAATAAATAGTTATGATACTTTGTGTTTCTAGGATAATATCGACATGTAAATGAACCTTTTTTGTCGACACAAATAGTATCTACTTTTAAATTAATGTTCATTTACTTACATCAATCTTTCAGTTTTTATAATAAAAGACTACGAATTGAAAAGTTGGAATACTAGAGAAAAGTTAGAAAAGAAAATATAGAAAAGTATTTGGGATTATGATTGTTTAGCTATACCTAGTATATTGCGGCTGCTGATCGTTTTATTACCGTATTGTGAAAGATCCATTAGAGATAACGTTCATCCGTGCAAGTAATATTTCCTCGATCATAATTCTGGTACTCTCGTTAGTTATTGCAATACAATTTCACCTACACTTATTTTGTATAGGTAATATACGTATTCCCGCCATTTCAAAGAAACACTTTAGCTTTCTCCGAAGCGTAGACTTTTCCTCGACATTCTTAGATATTTTTAAGCCAAGTGAAGCCAGTTAGAACTGAGTCTAGATGGTCTAGGCTACTTTAATTTGGCGTCTGGTTTAAGTCGAGCTAATCAAATTAGTCTCGCTCGCTTTCTAAAAGATGCTGAACTATTTAAAGACTGCAGGTTTTAACTTAATCAACAACTAAGGTTTTGTTTACGGATTGTCTGTGAAAAGATAAAATCCGGTACACATTAATATAACAGTTGTTTTCTGTCCTCAAAAATGTGAAGTAGTGGAGTTATTTGTATTAGATAAAAGTAAGTTTTTAATTTTTTCTATGTATACCTTTAAATAACTTTTAAACACAGACATAAAACAATTTTATTCAACATCACATGAAATGGCAGAGTTAACAAATAGGTACACATTTTTACAAATAAAAACCTTTAATTTAGACTTAAAAACTAAGAAATTGGGTTGCACATCTAAGGGAGAAATATTCATGAATGTTACTTTTCAACGAGCAAATCTTTGTATATTTCGGGGATCTCAAAACGGCTCTAACGATTTCGGTGAAATTTTCTATATGGGGGTTTTCGGAAACTCGATCTAAATATTAGGTCGTATCTATGGAAAAACGCGCATTTTTGAGTTTTTATATGTTTTCCGAGCAATGCTTGGTCTCCCAGATGTTAATATTATTATTAACAGCTAAAAAGACATAGAATTGCAATGTTTTTTTTTATTTGATAGAAGACACAATTAAAAGCGTGATTTAGTGGTCGGAAACTATACAACGAAAAAAAGTTTCTTCTTCTTGCCCTTACCCCACGTTAAGTGGGGTCGGCACAACATGTTTTTCTCTTCCATTCTCCTCTGTCTTTCGTCACCTCAGCACTCACTCCTTTCTTTCTCGTATCCTCTTCCACACAATCCATTTAACATTTTTTGGGTCTACCATCCGCTTTCCGTCCATCAACATTCATCCCTTAAGTATATTATTTTGCCTTTATGGCCCTACTGTACCCTACCCTAACCCTAGGAATATCTCTAGTGAATTTTAATTAATTCGGTTATACGTACTGACCAGGCTTAGCTTATATACCTACATTATACACGGGTTAAGTCCAGGATGTTTACTCGACTAAGCGCTTGCCCATCATTAATTATTCAGCACCTACATCGAGATCAACGACCCGATTCGAACTTTAAGATACGTCATTACGTCTAGGTACGATATGGATTAGATATTTCCTCAAACGTTTCTTCAAACAAAACCGTCGCTTTTGACAGTGACATATCTAATCCATATCGTATCTAGACGTAATATTTGACGTATCTTTAAGTTCGAATCGGGCCGTAAGTTTGAATTATTCTATACCAGTTGGTGAGTTGGCCTTTGATCGATATAAATACTTCGGAAAGTAAATGTTTATATTTTCTGTTAAGACACCGATGGAATTTTTGATAAGCTAGTTGGCGCAGTTGGTGGGATAGGTATAGAAAACTGACCACATTTTAGTATTTTTTTTACCCGACTGCATCAGAAGGAGAGTCATGTTTTTCTAGCTTATGTATGTAGGTATTTACTATGTATGTCCATTTTTCTGGCACGCCCTACATCCCAAACGGCTGGACAGCTATTGACATATGGGCTGAGTTGATAACTAGGTACATTAAAATGAATAATTTCTCCTCTCTTTTACAACGTCGGAACCAAACCTCTTCGTTAACAAACAAGAGTTTAATCTATACCCCTGACCTTCACTACCCAAACTTATATATTCCATACAAATATTATCATAACAAAACATTACACTGTAAATCAAAACCCTGCTCAATACGTCCCAAACTCAATTACAAGCGAAAACCAACTTTGCGGTATGGATTTAAAATTGAGTTTCGAACAAAGCGTACGCTTCATAATACGAGGAGAGTTAACAACCTTACATATCCCGAAACAAGCGTTATATTGTAACACAATATGAACCTCTTATGCAAATTGGGGACAATTTAAACTGGACTCTATCGCCACGTAATAAAATACATTATCGTTTGTCGCACAGTCTCAAGTCTGTACAGGTTGTGTTTTAAGTTTTAATGTGTGGGTATTAAGGTTGGTTTTTGTTTGCAGATGTTGGGGCTTGAGAGTGAGATTATGCGACGGCACGCGAACTAGAGATGGCGCTGCTGTTTGGAGCCCTGGTGCTGGCTCTAGTGGGGTGTACAGGTAAATATGCGTGGTTAGTTTACATGTCGTAGGTGAGGGATGAAACGCGATGGTAATAATGAGTAAATATTAAGTAAGTATGCCAACGGTGTTCAACGGTCGTGATTTTACAAGCTTTTATTCAACTTGCAATGTTCCTATGTAGTTCCTATGGCCACCTCCTGTGCCCATCATCAGATCAGCTCGATAGTACCATAATATTACAGTCAACCAACTTACATATTAATGTGAAGTTTAAGCTCAATCGAACAATCGTCGGCTGAGAATACGTTTGTGCCATATCCATTTCTGAGAAAATCGTTTTTTAATGATCCCTAAAATAACAAAAAATATGCTCTATAATTGACACTAATCGGTTTTTGAAAAACACGATTTTTGAAAAATGCTGTGCCATATCCGCAATTTACTATAGGATAATTACACTCTGTCAACAGAAAATTATCACAAAAGTATGACATAACATATCCATAACTATTGTGTCATGTCATACATTATACGTTTAACATTTACTCATCAAAAAGGGATATGGCAAAAAAATAAATAAAAAAAAAGGCTTTTATTTTATGATTACCACTGTATTCACAATATTTGTTTGGTACTTTAAATAGTAAACATATATGCCTAAATGATATACTTATAAGTTCAATATTTCCTAAATGTAAAACTTTCCGAAAAATTTTTTTTTGCTTTTTTTCGCTCTCCTGCAAACCATGTATGTGACGTATGGCACAAACTTATTCTCACCCGACGCAATGGGAAGTGGGTCTACTGTAGCTTGCAAGATTTTACCCAAACATACACACACATATGTACTAGTAACTGCACTTTTGAATACGAAATTCATTATAATAGTTCAATACTCATCACATTTTTCGCGAAACATTCCATAATTATCTTTGGATATATATTATCTGGAAAAAATTAAAGCTAAAATGTCATTCTTATACAAAACAACATTTTAAACGTCAGCCGTGTACGACACTCAGCAGTCGCGACTTAACAGTCCATGAGCACTCGACCCGAATGCGTTTAGTGCTTGCGCGAGTCCACTCGACCAATTAAGACGGGGCACAATATACTACCGAGAATTTACACGACTATTACGAAAGGGGATAAGTTGTCCATACAAACCTAGTCCCCATTTTCCTCTTAAGATATTGACATTATAGAAAATATTTTTATAAATTTTATATTAATTCACTATTTACCTATAGCTAAATATTTTTGTAATCATGCCCCTTCGGTTTATTATTTTTTATTTTTTTGTAAATGTAGGAGGTAAGGCGAGATATCAAATTTCCATCCAGAAGTTTGGTATATCCGTCATTATAAGTATAAAAACATAATCATTCAGAGACTCATACAATCAGAAGTAATTTTTATATATTAGTAAATTACATTTCTCTTAAAAATAGTCACACAGATAAATAAAACTGGACAAGTGCGAGTCAGTCTCGCCCACCGAGGGTTCCGTAAGGTAGGGTCGGCTAAGATCGGGCGCTTTTTTTCAATTTTTGACAGGGCAGTTATAATTTGTTTTTCATACCCTACGACTATTTTCTAAATGTGCTGTTATTGAAAGTAATTAACAATGAAACAATGAATTGGGTGGATTTTTTTTTCTGGATACGTTACACGAAACTCTAGTGTTGCCGAAGTTCGGACTACTGCATAACTTCAACTCTGTTGGTGCGGCATTAGAGTGCATAACAGGAAAATATCCGATCTTAACTTAACAATAACATATCACAAAATCATCCTGATATTCCGCGTGGTGTGACTAGACCAACTAATTCTTTCTTTTTTGCGATTTTTTAGTCCGATCTTACCTCCTCAGGCAAATTGGAGCTAAATTAAGATTCTCAAACTTTAATAACTCAGCCTGGGAGCATTCTAAGATGGTGAATTAAGACCGGATATACATGGGTTATTTGTGAAAAAGGGCTGAATTCACGTAGATATATTGTCTTGTCATGTATCACGTTTTTTTTTTTATTATATATCCCTTTATTACGATCCGAAATTATGAGAACCTGCTGAGTTTTTTAAGTGCCTCAGTGATTAGTCCGATCTTCGGCAAGGGGAGGAAAGCCCGGATATTTTCCTACAGACGTCCTAGGCGTAATCAAAGTATACAAATCTATAGAGAATTTGCTAAAACCACGCAATAATTAACTTAAAAGGCAATAAAATGATAAATACTTACCATAGCGTGAAAACAAATTCAAGGAGGGAAGATCGGATCAAGGTGAAATTTGAAAAAACGGCAACTTTTTTTTAAACGTCCGGTGCTCACATGCTGGTCGTCGCAGCGCTGATCGCGGAATGACGGGAGGGGCGGAACAAAATGGCGAAGCAAACTATGTTGCCATCAGTGAAAAATATCGCTTCGTTTACGGTAAATTCTATGCATACGATCTTAGGTCACATCCGGTCTTAGGCGACCCTACCTTACTTTATAAGTATAATTGTTGTTATAGCGGCAACAAAAATACATCATCTGTGAAAATTTCAACTATCTAGCTATCACGGTTCATGAGATACAGCCTGGTGACAGACAGATGGACAGACAGGCAGACAGTGGAGTCTTACTAATAGTGTCCCGTTTTTACCCTTTTTGTATGGAACCTTAAAAAGAAAATCGCTTACGCATTTAAATGCTCGCGCTATGAATTCCAAATTCAAACTGGTTTTCAAATGACTCGACCGTTATACATGATGGCGCGAAGCTGCGAGCAATATCTAAGACGAAACATTTTATATGGGGCGCCACAACTCCGTAGTTGAGACTTCGCGAACTATTAGGGGAAAGTGTTGTTGACATACTTTAGTTTGCGAAGAGGAACTAAGGCGAAAGTTATATTTTCTTTGGTACTACAAAGTAGTATAATATATTTTGTCTACTCTGTAGGGTCAATACATATTCTGTAGGTTCCATTAGTGTGCATTTCATTCGATAACGTGTCGTCACGCGACGTTAAGTGTCATTTTGTTTGAGATTTTGAGTTTCCAAAACGTCCCGCTTGGCGCGCTGTTCAAAATTCCATACAAAAATAGACATATCCATATGACAAACGAGGACGCTCGTCATTACTGCAGCAGTATTGCAGCGTGACATCACTACTGACTGCATTACTGCAGCAAATGTCAAAAATCCGGGCAGCAACATCGATTGTGACATTTGCGGCAGTAATTCAACCGGCAATATAGACACGTGTCGTTCACAAGTGAATGATTTAAATGAACTAAATCTTTTGATTGAACTCGCTCACTCTTCAACTCACTGATGATTTAACTCGGTCGGTGTTCCTCGCTCGTTCTTTCCCACTCATGATTCGAATGAACTGGCCGAGCGTGAGGAGCGAGTGAGCTAGTGAGACGATGCGAATAGGTTTCGGAGCGGTTCGTAAGAATTCGGAGGGTGTCGGGAAAACATAGCAAGATCGTATCGCGTGAGTCGCCATCTTATAATATAATAGGACAATATAGGACCTTTTTTTTTACACAAATTGACTAAGCCCCACGGTTAGCTCAAGAAGGCTTGTGTTGTGGGTACTCAGACAACGATATATATAATATATAAATACTTAAATACATAGAAAACAACCATGACTCAGGAACAAATATCTGTATCATCATACAAATAAATGCCCTTACCAGGATTCGAACCCGGGACCATCGGCTTCATAGGCAGGGTCACTACCCACTAGGCCAGACGGGTCGTCAATCTTGGTCGCACTTATGACTGTGTGTATCTGATTGATTGACATCTTTCTCTACTCACTCTTGAACAATATATATATATATATATTATATCACCGCGAGCGAAAGATATGAATTAATCTTTTCAATTCACTGAAGCGTTTTGCGCATCTCTACGGCAATACTGCTGCAGTAATGCTTCTGACTGCACGGATTTATTTTTAATTTCAAAATTAAAATCGTCAAAATCGGGAGGAGTGGAAGAAGAGGGGGGAGGCCTTTGCCCAGCAGTGGGACACAATAGGCTCGCAATAATAATACACTGTGTTGTGCTGTTTAATTACACCCTGTATGTCTGCGGCTGACACGAGACACCCTCCAATTGTTATACACTATTAACAAGTTTCAAGCGCTCTTCAAATACTTCAAGTGCTGTACACAACTATGTACTTATACGCGACGGAGGTATTAGGCGGTCTCCACGCTGTATACTTAGTTTCAAAGAACATTAGACTCTAGAAGATCACAGAATCAGAGATTCTAACCCTTTTCTGTAAAGTTATACAGCAAACAAAGTTGTTTCACGTTGGTATCCAAATCGAAGAGCTTAGTCTCTTTTTAGTGTTTCGTAGTCACCTAGAAATCCTTATAGTTTCGCCATGTCTGTCTGTCTGTCTGTCCGAGGCTTTGCTCCGTGATCGTTAGTGCTAGAAAGCTGCAATTTGACATTGATAAATAAATCATGCATTGCGACAGAACGGTAAACTAAAAACGATTGAAAAAAATTCTTTTGGGTACCTCCCATACAAAAAAAATTGTGATTTTTTTTGCTTTGTTCCAATAGTGTGACATGTATTTCAATTTATAATTAATGTGTAGTCACACTACTAGGTTACGTATTAATCATATATTGAAAAATAACACAAATAAAAATATTTCATTAGTTTCAAAAATTGTTAAATGTTTTTCTTTAAAGAATCCAAAAAATTCAAAATCTCACTTGGCCTCTTTATACCTTGGCCCTCTTGCTACACGGCAGCATAGATAGCTGTACCTCAAACTCCAAACAATAGAGGCTTTCACTGCGAAGTCGCGGAACTATAACGATTTATCAAGCTATTATATTCTGTAGAGATAGCTAGGCGTCTATGTCCCATATTTCAGTTGCCCGTTTCAAAACCAAACAGTGAGTTTCAGGGATTCACGTTGTACAGTTGCCATTAGATAAATCGAAGCGACTACAGGCTCCAATTTCACCACGCTGACAGGTGCGACAATTGTAAAACATCACTGTTGCTGACGTCACAGGCATCCATGGGCTACGGTTACCGGTTACCATCGGGCGGGCCGTATTCCTGTTTGCCACCATCATTGTTTTATTAAAAAAAGCTTTATTATATCGGAAAAAATCAGATATTTCTCTTGCTAAGTTTATGACAATTGTCACAAGAAACACTACAATGTCTACAATTGTCACGAAATTCCGACATATAACTCATTACCTGTCTAGAATTATCTACAAGTTTTCTAAATCTTGACAATTGTCAGAAACTTCGCAAAAGAAATATCTGTTTTTTTCCGATATAATAAAGTTTTTTAAAATAATACAATAATGGTGGCAAACAGGAATACGGCCCGCCCGATGGTAAGTGGTAACCGTAGCCCATGGATGCCTGTGACGTCAGCAACAGTGATTTTACAGTTGTCGCACCTGTCACCGTGGTGAAATTGGGGCCAGATCTGATGTAGTGCATAATTATTTTCCTTCGTGTTTTCACGGAAACGTACGAACGTGTCTTGCTATTTCAGTCAGTCTCGGTACAAAAAGTACTGAGGTTGATTGAAGTAGCAAGACAAATACGAACGTTTCCGAGAATATGCGAAGGAAAACAATTATGCACAACATCAGTAACATGATTCAAATTATAATGTCAGTGCACGTTCGAATTGAATTGATTGAATCTTTGCTTTACACTAGGGCATGGTCTAATAAAACATGGTCTTCTATTCCCAGAGTGACACAGGCCTACGTCACAATAACATGGCCGCTATATGTAGCGCTATCGCATATTATCATATAGCGCTGTCGCATGATGACGTAGGCTTGTGTCAGTTAGGTGACCTAGATAAGACGGGAATAGAGTACCAGGCGGAGTATATTATTATACCATGCACTAGGGGTACAGACATGCCACTTTTGGTACTGAATGTACTTTCGACGTGTTCTATCCTTCGAGCAACACCGGCTTCCGACACGACGGAAGGGAGGAGCCCAAGCGATATCTTACCGTACAAATCGTTCTGCCATTTTTTGCGGGGGAAACGTGCACACAGTCGCACTTCTCACTCGCTACATAGAAAATGACACACGTCAAAGACAAATCGTGCAGTCCGCGATCTCTATTGTGTACGGATTAGTCACAACACGCACCGTGCTAGTTGTGTGCATGCACAGTTGATCTTGTACCCCGGCAGAGGGGAAGTGCGAATGCGGACTCCATTCCGTGTTGCTCGAAGGTTCTACCTGCTACTAACTATAGATACTTACTGTACACATCTTTGTGTGACCTCTTCGGAAGCGCTTTATGAAACCGAGGTCGTGGGTATGTAATACACCGCCTATACAAAAGTATCCGTTCAGCGAGCCATGTATTGTTTTAATATTAAACTCGGGAGTATTTACGAGACCGGTTTTTTTTCATTACGCGGAGCTGTTTTGCATGTAAAGTGCGCTCGGAAATTAACTGGTCTTTATATTAATGTTTAGTAAATGTAAAAAGCTTGAATGGGTGAACTGAAGTTTAAATGGAACGGAGCATTGTTTGAAAACTTGGGTTTTTTTTAATAAGCTCTATGAATGCCGTGGAAAATAATGAGTTGGTTTGGAATTATATTGTTTTTTTGTATTTTTTTTTATATCTGATATCCGAGGGCCACTGAGAAAGTGAAATAGATATATCTATTCATGAATTCACGAAAGGTGTTACCACTAAAAAGACAAGTCGATCACGGATTTTTAAAGACATTTCATTCACGTTCCACATAAAAAAATATGTACATTGTAAAAAATTTACTAATGTACCTACATAACCCCTGGAACGCGAGTCCGACTCGCACTTGACCGGTTTTTTTTCTTCAGCTAAGACCGCCTGTTGTTACCTCTGTCTT
The DNA here is from genome assembly GCF_910591565.1 of Cydia splendana. Classification (NCBI taxonomy): domain Eukaryota; kingdom Metazoa; phylum Arthropoda; class Insecta; order Lepidoptera; family Tortricidae; genus Cydia; species Cydia splendana. Next base: position 16,743,061 of record NC_085975.1, on the reverse strand, counting down.
CATGTATTATGTGTGTCTCTGTAAATGTATTTCGAGGTGGTGCAATAAAGAGGATTGGTACTGTATTGTACTTTTTTCCAGGATGTACGGACAACATAAACGGTGTGAACACGGACAGCGTGCAAGAGCTGGACTACACGGACGTGGACCTGGGTCTGGCGCAGCGTGGGCCACACTTTGATGTGGCGTACTCCAAGAACGTCACGGCGCTGGTCGGGAAGACTGCGCAGCTTAACTGCAGAGTGCACGATCTTGGCAACAGAACGGTAAGTTTTTGTTTTACTACAGACAATGTTCAACATATATTTTGATGTGGCGTACTCCAGTAACGTCACGGCGTTGTTTGGGAAGACTGCGCAGCTTAACTGCAGAGTGCACGATCTTGGCAACAGAACGGTCAGTTTTTGTTTTACTACAGAAAATGTTCAACATATATTTTGATGTGGCGTACTCCAATAACGTCACGGCGTTGTTTGGGAAGACTGCGCAGCTTAACTACAGAGTGCACGATCTTGACAACAGAATGGTCAGTTTTTGTTTTAAAGACAATGTTCAACATATATTTTGACGTGGCGTCCTCCAAGAACGTCACGGCACTGGTCGGGAAGACTGCGCAGCTTAACTGCACAGTGCACGATCTTGGCAACAGAACGGTTAGTTTTTGTTTTAAAGACAATGTTCAACATATATTTTGATGTGGCGTACTCCAATAACGTCACGGCGTTGTTTGGGAAGACTGCGCAGCTTAACTGCAGAGTGCACGATCTTGGCAACAGAACGGTCAGTTTTTGTTTTAAAGACAATGTTCAACATATATTTTGACGTGGCGTCCTCCAAGAACGTCACGGCACTGGTCGGGAAGACTGCGCAGCTTAACTGTAAAGTGCACGATCTTGGCAACAGAACGGTCAGTTTTTGTTTTAAAGACAATGTTCAACATATATTTTGATGTAGCGTCCTCCAATAACGTCACGGCGTTGTTTGGGAAGACTGCGCAGCTTAACTGCAGAGTGCACGATCTTGGCAACAGAACGGTAAGTTTTTGTTTTAAAGACAATGTCCAACATATATTTTGACGTGGCTTACTCCAATAATATCACGGCAAAGGCCCCGTAGACAGCATGCTAATCGCTAACGCTTCGTAGCGAACGAAACGCAACTATCAATGTCACACTGGAAGAGCGATAGAGAGACACAAAGCTATTCGATGGCGAAGCGCAAGCAATGGTCACCTTGGCTAGGACGCCTGGTCGGGAAGATGGCACAGCTTAATTGCAGAGTGCGCGATCTTGGCAACAGAACGGTAAGTTTTTGGTTTATCAAAGATAAATGGTTCAACAGATGAGTCTGAGTAACAGCGTTTTTCGGAAAATGGTAAAGGGCAATTTCACAGCAATTCGAGATGAAACATTGAGGCCAACAACTGTGATATCAAAATGATACCTAATCTAAATGATGTTAGTCGCGCGAGAATTTTGCTCGTACTTGTCCGTACACGAATCTAGTGGCAGGAGTGAGACGCACGGGTGCCTAACATCATTTCTAGATGTTATTTTGATGTGACAATGACAATGTATGTTTGAATTGGCCTCATTTAGTCATATTCGCAACACGAGTGTAGGCCAGCATTTACACACAGCACACAGCAGCTGCACAGGGCGTCTAACTGACCATGTAATTTTAGTTTTAATTTTAATTTTAAATTAATGTTATTATTTTTTATTAATTTATTTTTTATTGATTCTAATTTTAATTTTAATGTACATATTGAGTGTGTTTTATGTGTTAATTGTGTAATTATGGATCATGTATCTGAAATAAATGAATTTATTATTATTATTATTCTCTTTATTTATTTTTCGTCTTACGTTAGGTTTGTTATAATATGAATATAAAAGTAAAATATAAAAACACTTACAAAACAATAAAAAATACATATAAACACATTATAAAAAACCTAACCTAGGGTGCCGCCGGCAGCGGGGCTTGGCCCAAGCTGCCGGTGGTCAGGGCCGCAGAGTGAGGAACCGACGTACTATACGCGCCGTGTCCAATATTACCGCCTTCTGCATCTGACCCTTGATACAACCACCCAGCGAGAGTCTCTCTAGGTGATGGTCGAGACTCTTCGCTATGAGACCGTTCGCTGACACAACTATCGGAACAATGATCGTCGAGTCAACATCCCACATGGCGGTAATCTCGTGAGCTAAGTCTAGGTACTTGCTGGACTTGTCCTTCTCGGCCTTCACGAGATTCTCATCATGGGGGATGGTGACGTCGGCGAGCACGGCCCGGCGCTGCGATCGGTCTATCAGCACGATGTCAGGCTTATTGGCGACAATAGTCCTGTCGGTGATGATAGATCGATCCCAATAGAGCGTGGCACGACCATTCTCGAGAACAGGCGCATTAAGTACTTGTAGTACGGTACTTCGCGGTCCACAAGGCCGTATAGAAGAGCAAGTTGCTGGTGAATAATCCTGGCTACGAGATTATGTCTGTGCAAGTACTCACCGTTAGCAAGATGAGAACAACCGGAAATGATATGCCTGAGTGACTCTCCGGGACGGCGGCATGCCCGACAAATGTCGACCGTACCGTCCTTCAGGATATATTTCCGATAGTTGTTCGTCATCATCACTTCGTCCGCAATTGCACAGGCAAAACCCTCGGTTTCTCCGAAGAGGTCCCCGAATCGTAACCAGTTCACCGACGCGAGCAGGTCCACATCGGGTCCCGTGAGGGCCTTGTAGAACCGCCCGTGTAGCGCCTTACTCTCCCATGCCGCCTTGCGATCCGCAGCACTTAGTACCACAGGTTTGCGCCAGTTCTCGTTTGCCAAGGAGAGCGGCGTGAGGTTCCTGTCTACTGCCACCACATCACGATGCATCCCACACTCGTTGTTAAGGAAATAATTCCTGAGATTGTACACCTCGCGGTTGTGGAGATCCTTGGCGTTTAGGAAGCCTCGGCCTCCACACTTCCGTGGGATGTACAATCTCATAACTGACGAGCGTGGGTGTAGCATGCGATGTGTGGTGAGCAGTGACCGGACCCTCCGATCCAGGGCGTCCAGCTCGGTCTGAGTCCACCTTAGTATGCCAAAGGAGTATGTGAGAAGAGGCATTACCCAGGCGTTGAAGGCGCGCACTTTGTTGCCTCCTGACAAAAGACTGTTAAGGACTTTTGTGAGCCGACTGAAAAAGCGCTCCTTCACCGACCGTCTAATACCCTCGTCCTCAATACCCAACGACTGTGACATACCAAGGTATTTATAGGTCTCTGATTCAGAGATAGACCTGAAAGACATTGTCTCAGAAAGTTGTAAATTTGTTGAATTTACAACCTTCCCCTGCTGTACATGCATAACCGCACATTTATCGACACCAAACTCCATGTTGATGACACTACTGAAGACTTCGGTGGTTTTCAGTAGCTCCAACAAGCCTTGGGTATTTGGTGCAAATAATTTGAGGTCATCCATGTACAGAAGGTGAGAAATAACTTCACCCTCTCTCCGAAGCCGGCAACCTAGTCCCAAATCCTTCAGCAAGGTGCTGAGGGGATTCAGAGCTAGGCAGAACCATAGCGGACTCAGACTGTCGCCCTGAAATATTCCTCGCTCAATCCTTATAAAATCCTGTGGGCCAGGTCGGTCATCCCCGCCTCCTGGTTGACGAAGGACTGTGGTCCACTGCCCCATACACGCGCTTAGGAAGGCTCTCAAAGCTGCATCAACTTTGTACAGCTCTAAGACCCTCCCCAGCCATGAATGAGGCACCGAATCATAGGCCTTCTTGTAGTCAATCCAAGCGGCTGAGAGGGCCCCCTTGGTCCGCCGGATTTGTTGGCAGATGGTCATGTCTATGAGGAGGAGCTCTTTAGTACCACGGGACCCAACCCTACATCCATTTTGAGCAGAGGCCAAAATATTGTTTGCGACAATGTGCGCGTTGATTTTTGCTCTCAAAATGGATGTAAGGAGCTTGTAGAGTGTAGGCAAGCATGTGATGGGTCTGTAGTTCTTCGCTTCCGTGGTACTACCGGACTTATAGAGCAGGAAGGTGACACCAGTTGTTAAGGAAGGTGGGAGAGAACCAAGTTCGAGGGCTTGTTGAAATTGTGCTGCTAAGTAGGAGTGCGAGCATCGGAACCATTTTAGCCAGAAGTTGTGCAATCCATCCGGCCCAGGACTTTTCCAGTTCTGGGCCGTGCGGATGGCACAACTTACGTCATCGGGGCTGATGGTGACTGCCCCCATAGGTTCAATGGACTCGCACTCACGCTCGACAACACTCATCCAACTCCCCTCGGTGTGTCCGACAGGCACCGACCAGATGCTACGCCAGAAGTCATTCATGACAGTAGCATCCGGTGGCCGCGAGTCGGATGCACGAAGGTTGGTTTCCTCCCACCTTCGGTACATCTTCCTTTGGTCACTCTGGAAAAGACGATTCTGCTGGAATCGGTCCACACGCTCTCTGTAGCGGCGAATACGGTTTGCCCATGCATAGACTTTCTGCTTTAGAAAGTCGATGCGCTCCGTAACGTTGGCCATGTAGTCGCGGGGCCTGATATCCGTCCCCACGAATGCCTGGTTTACAAAGCGCATTACTCGGGGGCGATTGTTGCCCCCCCTGAAGCAGATCAGCTTTGCGATAAGAGTCCTAAAAGAGCTGATACGTCGCTCGATCCGTATTTGCCATGCGGGGGCACCTCCGGCGGTCCTAGGTGCACGTTCAGAGTCCGGAAACTTGACTCGTGCAACACGGCACGCCGCGATGGCTCCGCAATACATGATCGCGTGCGTATCATCTAAATCTTTACTAGTCCGCAAATATGGCTCTAGTAAAGCGTTTAGGGCTCCCATTAGCGCTAGATTGTGTTTATTCATAGGCAAACGTGGTAATCGTGGCCTAGTATCGGGTGTGGAGCGGTACCGCGTAATCGCCTCGTCCAGAGTCCTCCTCAGTTGCTCATTGAGTTGGTTCCCCCCTCTGTAGCCCCATAGTAGGCGCGCATGACGTTCTCATTATTGGTTTGAGACCATCGCATGCGACGCACTACACCACCGGCAGCGGGAGCCGTGGGCGGGGCAGGATGTCCCGCAGGCCCCAAGCGTGCCGACAGCGGTGGCCGCCCGCGCCGCGCAGGTGGTCGTGACGGCGGTGGCGGCGGCCCGCACTCATCGCTCGACTCGCTGGTGTCGGGCGCGGTGGCGAATTCATCGCCCGACGACGATTGCGAGGAGACGGATGATGCGGACGGGGGTGGTGGGCGTGCGTTTCGTGGAGACGCTAGTTGAGCTCGTGTTTTGCTTCTCGTTTGCATTTTCGTTCACTTAGGGAGTTTTGTCGTACATGTTGAACATTATTTTCCATGGTCGATTATGATAACCCGTACATATATACGTAATAGTATGTAGTAGTCTTGGATTATATTTTTCGTAAAATTAATGTAGAAAGCAACATGTAAATACAAAATCTAGAAAATAATTTAAGAGATTTTACAAAAACACGACTGACGTTGACAGCGTCATTTTACTTTTTTATTATTATTATTATTATTTTAAATTCTCTTTTTTTTTCTCGGCTTTCACCGGTGTAATACTGCTATGCACGGGCCTAGGCCAAGTGCATGTCAGGTAAGTATTCTTACATTTTCATTCGTTGAATGTGAATCAGGTTGAGCAATCATGTGTCTGGGAGTGGTGTGCGTTTCTATGTTTGTGGTAACTGGTTCTATAGGGTTTAAAGTTGCATGAGTGATGGCTTGTGCGGTTCGTCTCGTGACAGCAGGGGCTTCATGGTCAGTTTGTAGGAATTTTCTCACTATTCGGCATGTATTAAGAATAACGGCTTTTTGAAGTAGCTGGAATGTTTTGGGTGGTAACTTTAAGGTCTTTAAGGATTGATGCAGCTGTGTAGGTATTACGCCTGTACTGGATAAAACTATAGGTACTATAATTACTTTTTGGAGATGCCATATACGGGTTATTTCATCTTTCAGTTCTATGTATTTGGTAAGTTTTTCGGCTATGGTACTCTGTAAATTGTGTGTGTTAGGAACGGCTATGTCTATAAGGTATCCTGTTTTGCAAGTTTTATCTATTAGTGTGATGTCAGGTCGGTTGTGGTGGGTGGCTCGGTCAGTTAGGATGGTTCGGTCGAAATATAGTTTGGCTGTAGGGTTTTCTAGCACACTTTCAGGCTTATATTTATAATACGGCTCTATGTCAGTTACAAAGTGTTGTTGGAAAGCAAGTTTCTGATGGATAATGTTCGCAACTTGGTCATGTCTATGTTTGTAGTCTGTCTGGGCTATTGTTTTACATGCACCTGTAATATGTTGAATGGTTTCGGGGCAGCTATTGCATTTTCTACATGTGTCAATGGCTAAGGTTTTTGTAATGTGTCGTTGGTAGTTTCTGGTCTCAATTACCTGATCCTGTATCGCCAGCATGAAGCCTTCAGTCTCCGGGAAGAGCTCACCTCGACTTAGCCACGCGTTCGACGCCTCTTTGTCGACATTAGGTTGGCATAAGTCTTGATGATGTCTACCGTGGAGAGACTTCCTAGCCCACTCGGCGTGTTTAGCTTTGTCATCTGTCAGGTTTTCATTTTTTTGTGTTGTCATATCTTGCAGATTTAATGGTGTGAGTTTGCGGTCATTGGATGCTGTTACTTTGTGTAGTGTGGAACTCTCGGATTTGGTGAAAAAATACTGTCTCAAAGTTGTGATTTGTCTGTTATGCAGGTTTGTTATGTCAATGACGCCTCTCCCCCCTTCTTTCCTTGGTAGTGTCAGTCTCTGTATACAAGATCTTGGGTGGTGTTTACGGAATCTAGTCATTGTCGTGTTAATTGTGCGTTGCAGTGCTTTAAGGTCAGATTTGGTCCAATTTATCACACCGAAAGAATAAGTGAGAACAGGTATGGCAAAAGTGTTAATAGCTTTTATAGTATTTCGGGCATAAAGTTGTGATTTTAAGATTATATTTAGTCTGTGTCGGAATTGTTGCCTTAGTTTTTGTTTGATGTCTCCGTGCTGTATTTGGCGTGATTGGTTGTATCCTAAATATTTATATGTCTCTTGCTCGTTAAGCGAATCAATAATTTCACCGGTTCTTAATCTGTAGTCGTGTCGGTAAATCTGTCCAGCTTTAACAGAGTTTATTTTACATTTGTCTATCCCGAATTCCATTTTAATGTCATTGCTAAATTGTTCTGTCAAGTCAGTCAGTTGATATAGGTCGGTTTCGTTTTTAGCGTAAAGTTTAATGTCGTCCATGTATAATAAGTGGTTTATGTTCTCAGTATGTCTGTCCGTGTCTGTATAATGTAACTGGTATCCTGCTGTTGTTGTATTTAAGGTATTAGAAAGCGGGTTTAATGCCAAGCAAAACCATAGGGGGCTCAGGGAATCACCCTGAAATATACCTCTCTGTATTTTAATTGGGTCAGTCTCTATTACAGTGGTGGGAGTAGTAAGCCTAAGTCGGGTTGTCCAGGTGGTCATGGTAGTCTTTAAAACGTTAATGATTTTCGGATGTATTTTATATATCTCCAATACTTGTAAGAGCCAGGAGTGAGGAACGGAGTCGTAAGCTTTTTTGTAGTCTATATACATCGAGTATAAGTCGGTCTTAGTTTTGGTTACATGTTTCAGGATTACAGAATCTATAGTTAATTGTTCCTTGCAGCCCTGACTGAACTTACGGCACCCTTTCTGTTGTTCAGCCAGGATGTTATTGTCATTAATATGTCTGTATATTAAATTAGAGATGCAGGCTGTCAAAATCTTATAGAGGGTTTGCAAGCATGTTATTGGTCTGTATTTAGCTGGATTGGCAAGGTCGTTTTGGTCTTTCGGTATCATAAACGTAGTTCCTGAAGTCAAGTACAGTGGTATTGTACTAGGGTCGTCAGTAAATTTATTTAAGTAGCTGTGTAAGAAGGGATGGACGTTTGTAAATTTTTTGTACCAATAACTATGTATGTTGTCTGATCCAGGTGCTTTCCAATTATGTGAATTACTAAGAACTTCCTTAAATGTGTCGATCGGAATGTGCTGGTAAGCCATTTCTGTTGTATTAGTGTCATTTCTAACAATTTCAGTCTTAATCCACTCGGCATCAGTGTTGTGATCAATTGGGTTCTCCCAAATTCCTGCCCAAAAGTTTTGCAAGTCGTGTGAGTCCGGCAAGTTACTTACTATATTAGGGTTATTATTGTCTGTCGTATTTGTAGTGGCCTGTCTTACATTTCTATAAAATAGCTTCTCATTGGTTTGAAATTGGTTATTCTGTTGTTTTCTTAGCGTACATACTTTATATCTGTTTAAGCGTCCTGATATGAGTGCCAGTTTTTGTTTTAATGTGTCTAGTGTGTGTGTAAGCTGTGTGTTTGGTTCTTCGTGTACAGAATGAATTTTATATTGGTCAATGATGTCATTTACTTGTTTTTCTAGGTTTATACTTCTGGTCCCTGCAATGAAATGTGTTACTCTACCTATTTTAGTTCGTAAATCTTGTAGTCGTCTTTCTAATCGTCTTTGCCAGTGCGGTCTTTTGTCTTTATTTACAGAGCGAGATCGGGAGCTGTCTGTGGGTTCCAGTGATATTTTTGCCCCGTTCACTTTCGCAGCAGTCCATGCTGCACTGTATATTGCTGTTTGCAGAGTATCAAAGTCTGTGTCTATGTTAATGTACTCAGGAAAAGTTATATTGTTAAGATATTGCACTATGTCTGCCAACTTTTTTGATGTTTTTTGTTTTGGAATATAAGGTCTACAAGTCGGGTCAGTATCTGTAAAATGTTTGAATGTTTGTTTAAACGTTTCGTCTATCAACAGGTTCCTTTCAGAAATGGGATCATTGTATGGAACATTGTCAGGGCTATCTGGTTGAATATTTTGTAAGAACTGGGTTTCAAGATCGGGCTGTTGGGTTGTATTGCTCTGTTCAATATCTGGGATGTGGTCATCGGAATTGTATATATTTATAGATAGTTCTTCAGCAATCTGTTGTTTTAATTCTGTCAATCTGGTATCAGTTATTTATTTATTATAGCTCTTCGCTGATCAGATATTCGTTGTTCGCTAAGATGTGAAAGAGCAGGGAAACTGTTTATAAAAGCATCGTGCAACGGTTTTCGGTACGAAGTTCTGTTGGTTTCAAGTTCAGTAATTCTGTAATATGATAACATGATCGATTCGTTCTGTTCGTTTGTCCATCTTAACCGTATTTGAGCTTGCATACTATGTGATTCTTGATTATTAGAAGTGGCGCGTGTGTAGGTTGTGGTAATACTAGTGCGTATAGTAGCTAATTCGGCTTTTACTTCGTCATATATCTGATTCAACGTCTCTTGTGGTAGCAACTTACTTCGGATAATGGCTCTCCTCTGGTCACCTACTCTTTGTCGGCTAACTGTCATATTTGGGAATTTTTCTATAAATTTTATGTGAAGTGGTTCCAGATACGCTTTCGTGTCAGTGTCCAGTGCAGTAAGATAAAGGTAAGTGCGCATAATAAACGTATTCATTTCATTCGTCCATCTTTTGCGCGATTTGGAAGCTTCCGAGGTGGGTACAAACTCAATGTCGGGAATGACATCTTGTACAACACCGTCGTGCGTGCTAACGGAAGATAAAGTAGACGTTTTCTTAGACATGTATGAAGGTCGCGTTGATGGTATCGATGAGAAAAGGGATTTGTCGTCGTCTGAAAAATTAGTCACGGAAGTCGCGGAGCTATCTCCGCCCCGCGGGCGGAGGTTGTATTTCCTGGAAACAGCAAAACGTTCACGGTTTGCGGCTGTAGTAGATTCTTCGATGGGAGCCCGCCTGCTCAGCTCCGCATCGCCGCTGGTTCGCATGCTGTGGCACCCAGCAGCGGCTCCAGGTGCGCCCCGACGATCGCCCTCGGGAAGCGGCACTTCTGCGGCTGTAACAAATTGTTCGATGGGAGCCCGCCTGCTCAGCTCCGCATCGCCACTGGTTCGCATGCTGTGGCACCCAGCAGTGGCTCCAGGTGCGCCCCGACGATCGCCCTCGGGCAGCGGCCCTTCTGCGGCTGTAACAAATTGTTCGATGGGAGCCCGCCTGTTCAACTCCGCATCGCCGTTGGATCGCATGCTGTGGCATCCAGCAACGGCTCCAGATGCGCCCCGACGATTGCCCTCGGGTAGCGGCCCCGGACGTAAACTTCTTGATCGTAACTGCATCTTTAATCTAGAAAAGGAAGGATAAAAAAGAAAAGGAGGGAAGAAGAAGAGAGGATAGGATAGTTGGAATCTTAGTTTGGGAAGGGTAAGCCTAGTTGATATTGGCGCATATATTTGTATCTCCCTATTATTGGGGTGTGGTCTAGGTGTTTCAACCTCACATCTATAGCATCACCAACCCGTAAGCCCGCCCACCACGACAAGGTGATCCCTTTGGGGGGTTATTATTATTATTATTATTATTTACCCTTTTTTTTAATATTACGTCGGGGGCAAAAATGCCTGGTGGTAAACAGTTTCCGTAGCCTATGGACTCCTGCAACTCCAGAGGTGTTACATGAGCGTTGCTGACCCTAACACTCCGCACCCTCGTTGAGCTCTGGCGACCTTACTCAGCGGCAGAAACACGAAACTATGTGTATTTGATTGCGGTTTTCTGAAAGGTGTAGGTACTTCCCCAGTTGGGCTCTGCTCTAGATCTTGAATAACATCCGCTGTTCTGTGCCCCACCACACCAAGTGAAATGCCAGTGCTCATATAGTTTGAATAATCTCAGGTGAATTTTTCGGGCTCGGACCCTAATCTGTTAAACAAAAGATATTGTTTCCTTTATAATAAAATAATAATAAAATGCGTTTATTTTCAGACAACAAGGTCCATAGTATTGTTAGTACGTACTTAAAATAACAAATATAAACTAAAATTACAACTTAAAATTAAAAACTAAAATTATTAATACTAAACTAATAGGTACTACAACTAAAATGAGTTAGTATTACTTAATTTAATAACAAAAAATCTAAAACTAAAAGCCCTGCATGACAGCCGTGCGAGCGGTTTTATGCAGTGATTACAATGCTTACTGCTAAAAGCCCCGACGTAAGTAACGGGAACAAACCCATTTAAAAAGCAAATTTACCATTCTAATTATATGGTTCAAATTCTTGAATCAGCTCATTCGGAGATAACACGTTTTTGCTATCTCTAAAAACAAGACCACCCTAATTGTTCTCTGAACAAGCTGTCATATGAATTAGAACCTTAATACTATCACGATAGCTGCTTTTTAAACGACATGGTTGCTTTGGCACGTGGCTGTAGACCGCTCTTAAAAGAAACAAAGGCTTTTGTTTAACGGATTAGCACCCGAACTCGAAAAATTCACCTGAGATTATTCAAACTATACCTCTCTTAATATTTTACATGGTACTTTCGCCCACGAAAATACCATGTAAAATATTAAGACCTGTGGGACCCATCCCACAAGACCGTACTCGGGGTCATGGCAAGCCACGACGGCGATAGCGAGTTTACCTTGACGCCTTTGATAGGAACTGGTGGGAGACGGTCAAGACCAGAATACGTGGAAGAGGGGGCTTTTGCCCAGCAGTGGGACACTCTAGGCTCATATAAATAAATAAATATTTTTTGTGCAGGTCTCATGGATCCGACACCGCGACATCCACCTACTGACGTCCGGTCGGATGACGTACACCTCGGACCAGAGATTCATCAGCGTCCACAATCCTCACACAGAAGACTGGATATTAAAAGTGAGTCAAATGTTTAAAAAACCGGCCAAGTGCGAGTCGGACTCGCGCACGAAAGGTTCCGTACCATTACGAAAAAAAAATCACGTTTGTTGTATGGGAGCCCCACTTAAATATTTATTTTATTCTGTTTTTAGTGTTGTTATAGCGGCAACAGAAATACATTATCTGTGAAAATTTCTAGCTATCATTTTTAATAAATTTTCTTGCTGTCTGTCTATCTGTCTGTCTGTCACCAGGCTGGCTGACAGTTCAGTTGAAATTTCACAGATGATGTATTTCTGTTGCCGCTATAACAAATACTTAAAAGTACGGAACCCTCGGTGGGCGAGTCGGACTCGCACTTGTCTGGTCTTTTTAATACGCATGCCATCTGATACGGGAGACCCAGTAGGGGACTAAATAATAACTTAATACACATGTAGTGCATATTAATTATTTTCCATCGCATTTTCACGAAAACGTACGAACGCGTCTTGCTATTTCAGTCAGTCTCGGTACAAAAATTACTGAGGTTGACAGATGTAAGTGTGATAAATACGAACGTTTCCGAGAAAATACGGAAAACAATTATGCTCTACATCTGTAACATGATTCCAAATTATGCTAATGTCAGTGTACGTTCGAATTGACCTGATTCAACCTTTGCTTTAAGGAGCTCACTCATTACCAGTTCGCCGGAAGATATCAGCCTGTCAGTTAAACGCAAAATTTGACAGCTGCGAACAACTGACAGGCTTATAGTCCGGCGAACTGGTAATCTGTGGGCCCCTTAAAAGCAAACATTTAAACTACTTTCGACATCTTAAAACCTCCATTCCTTTTCGGCTCAATGTTCCAGAACGTCTCACACGAACGATCTATCTTAAAGTTGGACACGGAGCGCCCCAAATAACTAGACTGTGTGATTCCTTTGAATGCGCGAGCGTAGACGAATACCTAAACCAATGAATAGAATAGTTTATATACATAATTGCTCTCCTATACCTTACACACACACTCACAAGCACAAATCTCACAATTGTTAATTTAGGTTTAGTTTTTTCCAATGTTCCAAGTGTTACTTACCAAATCTTTTTGATGAGTCCCAAGATACAGGTTCAGCCACAGATATAATATATACATATCTATATTCATATCTGTGGGTTCAGCCTAGTTTGGGGATCACCGGACACCTTTCGTGCATGCTACTGTATCTTCGTAAGTCCCCGTGTACTTGTACAAGTACAAATCAAATTCGAGTTATGAACTCTTATAGAAATAAAAAAAAGTTCCATATTCAAAAGCGTAAAAATTGGCTTGGGTCTTACGAGGGTATACTTACGCAGCGTACTACGTAGGCGAAAAACACGCGAACGCGAAGCGAAGCGATGCGGCGCGCGGTGAATCAATCCTTTGATACCTATAGAAGTGGCCTACGTGGGCGATCTCGTTGCGAACGCGAACGCCTTGGGCCCGCCGCGCCGCGCCGCGCCGCGTTCGCGAGTTGTTCGCTTACGTAAGACGCAGCGTTATTAGTTATTCTCAATAAATTTATTCTTATTCTTATATAAGAAAAAAACGTACATTCTGACATCAAAAATATGTCATTTTGTCAAGTTGCGAAAGCTAAAGACGCTGGTTTGATTCCAACCTTGGCCACTGGATACCTTGGATAGGTATACTACATCTACATTCTTACGACATTCATTTCAGTTTATAAAAGTTTATATATATGTCGGGAATCGTGGGCGTATCATACTATCGGCAGCACATCAGAACCTTCAATCGTGGATGACGAGGGCCTTCAATGAAATACGATGTTTAACTCACAATCTTTACTGCACAAGACTCATTACAAATCACAGCACGCGATACGTTTCTTATCTTAAGCAAACCAGTGGATTAAATAAAATAAATATTGGGGACATCTTACACAGATCAACCTAGCCCCAAACTAAGCAAAGCTTGTACTATGGGTGCTAGGCGACGATATACATACTTATATAGATAAATACATACATATAGTTACATAGAAAACACCCATGACTCAGGAACAAATATTAGTGTTGATCACACAAATAAATGCCCTTACTGGGATTCGAACCCAGGACCATCGGCTTCGCAGGCAGGGTCACTACCCACTAGGCCAGACCGGTCGTCAGATTAGACCCAAGAACCGCCACAGAAGACCACAGACGTCATCTTCTCCCGTTCTTTCTTATCAGAAGATTCATTGACAGCATAACTTCAATTGTTCTGGACTTCAATTGTTTTGACAGCGCACTCTATGACGCCTCGGCGGAACTGCGTCGAATCCCACTCAGGTGTACGCAACACCCTAGTTTGCTCTATTGGTCAAATGTTGCGTTGATAAAACGCCTCTTGAAGGCGATAGATGGCACATTTCAGCCATTCTCCGACATATAAAATACACACAATCCAGTTAATTCCAGTTAGCCAATACTTTTAAGTACCAAGTTGCTTCCAAATAAATAACAGAGACCATCAAATAATAAGGACAATAGATCTCATAAAACGTACTTTATCATTGTTATAGACACCGCTGCTGCACACTACCTACTTACTTATCAACTTATCTGGGAGCCTACCAACTATACTTTGTGAAACATATTCTTCAAATGCTGTAGAGGTCCAATAAGAAAGATCTTTTTTAGAGTTCCGTACACAAAGGGTCAACACGGGACCCTATTACTTAGACTCCAATGTCACCAGGCTGTATCTCATGAACCGTGATAGCTAGTTGAAACTTTCACATGTGATGTATTTCGGTTGCCGCTAAAACAACAAAATACTAAAAACAGAATAAACTAAATATTAAAATGGGGCTCACATACAAGAATAGCCTATTTTTAAATTTTTTTCCGTAATGGTACGGAACCCTTGGTGCGCGAGTTTGACTCGCACTTGGCCGGTTTTTTTGCTCTCTTTGGACATTTACACACACCCTTTTCGACGCCGTGTCAAACACAAAAGCTGTCACGCGGACGCCACGTCACCGAAGTCACAGATTAATAAATAGTTACTACGTAACAGATACTTCATTCCCAAACAAAAGCAAAAATACCTACGCTGTAATAGCCTACAAAACCTTAATAATAATACCTGCTGCTCAGGACAAGAAGAAATGTACCATAAGTACGCGCACAAAGAGTCGAGATTGTGTTGCCCGCCGTGCGAGTCACGTGCCAACGCGTCCTCGTAAGAATGCGCTAGGGTTGTAGCTACCCTACCTATGATGATTATTGTAATAAAACGAATGTTGCGAATCAAATATGTTTTAGTTTTAATATAATGATTTATCATTTTTTCCCTTCTCGGAATTCTCTGTTATTAAAATTTTATAGTGAAAATATCCTAAATCGCGTAAATAATTTTAATAAATATTCAGGAGCAAAGCAACGGTTTTTAAAAGTTGTAATACGGTGCTACCGGCCGATTAATTATTATAAATCATAAATCATTAATTATTACGTCGTCAAAATTATTTAAAAATACTTTTTCTAACCCTTCAATATAATTATTAAACGTTTCAGGTGGGACCTTTAGCCCGCCATAAAAAGATGAATCTTTATTATAGGCTTTTTCCTTTGTTTTTTTGACTTTTTCACCCATCTACTGCACAATAATTACGTGGTTTCGGCATTTCGAAGCATAAGCGCGGGAAACGCGCGGTGCAATGCGGTGCGAGCGCTGAGGCGGGCGTTCGGCGGCCCTCTGTCGGTTGTATCGTCGACGATACGCCGAGCGGTAGGCATATAGCGCGTGGCCTTGAGCGTGGGACGGAGGCCTGCCGAAGTGTCAAAACTGAAATTGAATTTTATGTATATGCACGTAGGTCTATGTTGCTCTGTGGTCTGTGACCGATTAATCGGTCTTTGGCGTTGAACCTGCGGTGCGGATATATTGGTAATTGGCGTCCAAAAGCTTAAAGTCTCACACTGTAGATACTACAGTTTTCGTTACTAATCTATCCCTGCAAAATAAATGGTCTCACATTTTAGTCCTTATCACTAACCGGTCTCTCTCATAACCCAGTTTCTAACACATTTCTTTTTTCTTTTAGATAAGGTTCCCACAGCGGCGGGATTCGGGAATCTACGAGTGCCAAGTCGGCACCACCCCGCCCATTGGTCACCGGATGTATCTATCCGTCGTTGGTAAGTTTATTTCGTTAATAAAAACTTATAAATTTAAATTTTATAGGCTATAAAAGTTGGCAGCACAGCAGGGTCAAACACATTTAAAAAAGGCCACTTCTGTGGATAATACAAAGTTAACGACTCTGGTACATAGATATCCCGTTTTTCTTATTTGCGTCTCAAGTAGGTACTGAAAAAATGTATCCCGCCTATAAAGGTGCCGCGTAAAAATTAGCTTTAGGTTCCCTTAAATTTGCGATGTCTACAGGAAAAACGCGAACGAGTTTGCTAAAAATGTGTATGACCCAGCACGTGGATCGAACCACGGATTCTTGGATTGAACCTTGTATGAGTTTTTCGGAACTTATGTACGATACACCATTTGATATTTACCAGTCGCTTTTCGGTGAAGGAAAACATCGTGTGGACACCGGAATAATCCCAATAAAGGCCTAGTTTACCCTCTGAGCTGGACAGTTACTCAATGTTTGTAAATGGCCGCCATTTAAAATTTCTTTATTCTTCTTATAATGTTAATCTGAAAACTCCTTTTTACCTTGCTGGTATTGCCATTGTAAGTAATTGATGGTGGGTTCCTTCTACATCGAGTGGTTTAGCAAGGAAGAATGTATCTCCCAAGGCTCCCAAAATGTATGCACACCTCCTGGGATGGAGCAAACTTGGATAACATGCATTTAGGACCAAATGAATATATTAAAACGATTTTCAGCTTGCCGGAAATTCCTCAAAACTCATTTTTTATGTAATTTGATAGGCCTACCAATTTGTTAACCAAAACAGTAACACAGAGCTCCATTCTAATTCAACAACTTGTAACGTTTGTGACATCTGAAGCTCACAGTTTGCAATAATAGAATATGGGTCAAACAGATCACTGTGTTATGTCTTATTAATGTGCTGTTCGCGATAACACACTAGTTTTCTCTCCTGTGGGCAATAGTTAACAGCTTGTGGGCATGTAAATAATGATTTTATCATAGTTCTTTAAATAAAAGGAGGACCTTTTCACGTGGATAAGGGTTAAATAAGAAAATTAACCTTTATAGCCCTTAACTCTTGTGTATGTCTACAGGAAAGACATAACACAGTGATCTGTTTGACCCATATACATTGATCACCTGAACCACAAAGTTTCTACAATAGGCAATAAATTTTCAACCATCAAATAAAGGAATATTCGGTGTTAATCCAATTTATATCTTATCAAAGTTGGACAAGCGGCTATTATTGCTTGCGTGTTGAAAAGTTTAATGGCTTTCCTGCAAATATTTAGCTTTATAGCTTCATTTTAGTTCAATAAGGGCTTGAATTGCGGTTTAATAGGATATTCATAGGACTTTTGGCATGCAATGGCCGAATAGCCAATTTCGGTCCCTAAGGGCTTGAATCATGTATCTAATTCATGAAATTGCGTTCTGTAGAGTCCGCGTTATATTTAAATATAGCCTACGCCCGTGGCTTCGTTCGTGTAGAACTCGTAGTCGTTAATAGGTATCGCTCGTTAACGGGATAATGGATGACAGCGCCACGCACGTAGTCCCCATTTTCCTCTAAGTTTGCCATGTTTAATAATATTTTTTAACAAGCTTTTATTAGGTCGACCTGTATGTAACTAACTATGTAATGGAATCTAAGGTAACTAATTTAACCATCTTCCAAGGATCGTAGCGTCATGAAAATTGGCAGCTGTATGTAGTTCTGATGACATTAATACAATGGTACTGTCGAACTGATCTGATGATGGAGACAGGAGGTGGCCATAGGAACTCTGTGATGAAACAACGCAACCTAATTGTGTTAGGGGTTTTTAGAATTGTCTCGATGAGTATTAGTTGTCTGTCGCAAGAAAAGTACAGTCAGCGATAAAAGCTTGTACCAAAAATGAAATTTTTGCCAAAAACTTATTTACAATCTTGTAGGTAATACCTTCAAACCTACAAGTAACTCCCATCATAAAGGCCGGCAACGCACTTTAAACCCCTCTGGTGTTACGGGTGTCCATGGGCAATGGTACTCGCTTACCATCAGGAGTTTTGCATTGGATTGTACTGCAGTTAACTTAGTACAGTCAGCAGCAGAAGTTGCTAAGCGGGCGAGGTGTTCAAACTGATCTTGACGCGACTTTATTGTTAAGAGAATAAGAGCGTGTCAAGGCACTGAATAAATAATAGTACAGAAGACTCACTCTCTAACAAAACGCGTCTGTTACGATCAGGACCGATATGGCCGCTAGCCGACAGCGCCACGCGCGGCTTATGGCTTTCCCCAAATTGGGGCGGAACGGATGTACTTTTAGCTACCTGTAGCAAAGCGACGAAATCGCGGAGTGAGCCACGCCTGGCCAAGGTAATTTTGAACACCTCGCCCGCTTAAGAACTTCTGCTGGTGACTGTACAAGCCCCAGTTTTAGTTTAAAATAAAGTGAAGTCGAAGAAAACTGCAGCACAGTTGAAGCCTGATGGTTACTCTTACTAGTTGTTTCAAAGTTATTTAAAGTATATCAGAGCCCCTAATAGTGTTTCCATTCGATAGCGTGACGAACGTTCGCGTGTGCTTTAAGTCACATTTTGTATCTGATTTTGAGCAGCGCGCCAAGCGGGACGTTTTGGAAACTAAATCCTATACAAAATGAGACCTAACGCAAACGCCAGAAAGGCCAGGTCAAGAGCACCCTAAACCGGCGAGCGTGTATGAGGAATGTTATGAAAGTGAAGGAAGCGAAAGAGGTATGTCAGGATCGTAGCAAGCGGAAATCCGTGGTCTCTGCCTACCCCTCCGGGAAATAGGCGTGATTATATGTATGTATGTATGTAATATGTTAACGCAAACGCGTACGCCACGGAACGCTATCGAATGTTTAGACTAGGGATACACGTATACCACCAGTTTTTACATTGACATAACGCTCACATCTACGTAATTTACTTTCTGTACATCTCGCTTGCACTAATATGCGAGTACGGGCGAGATGCATAGAAAGTAAGTTACGTAGACGTGAGCGTATATGTCAATGTCAAAACTGATGGTAGACGTACAGGAGGCAATGTTTTCAAAAAGTTTTGTGTTCAATTTTGTATTGAGAATGGAATAATGTGACCTAAATGGTGAAAATCAAAATGGGTTATACTCAGAGATGTTGAGGTCGCAAGGGACTGAGATGCCACATAATTAATACACATACCATTGTCACTGTGGCAAGGTACAACGTAGCACACGAAAATGGTATTCAAATATTTTGGCTCCAGAACGCTAGAAATGTAGGTCAAATACTTATCTTCCCAAATCTAAACACGTACACTGCTGCATCAATGTTGATTCTATGCATTTATGATGTAGCAGTTGCGATATGCATAACAAAATGCACATTGAATGCACTTCGTATGCATTGTGAAATAATAATATTTGCATACATGTATGACGCGTGACATTAAATGTGTTTTGATCTCCTAATAACTTTATCCATGGAACAATGTTCCGGACATTTGGCAGACGTGCGCGGAGCCAAAGCCAACACGTAGAGTTTTTTATTTCCGGCAGGCGGTGACTCGCCCCCACAAGTTGGCCCTCTACAAAAAGCGACATCTAGGATAGCTCAACGGGACACCAGTGTGAAGGCCGAGGGTTGAGAAGTGTCACTGGACTTTTAAAATATAGCCTTGCCACTTAATATCAACTTTATTATTAAAATATCAAAACATCGAATTATAATGAAGAAAATAAAAAATGGAATGTAAAAGTAATAGCTACCTCCTGGATTGATTAGTATCCATAGACAACCAGCAGCCAAAAATCCATAGAATACAATCCCATCGCGGCTGTCCTTATCGAAACCATTCAAAACCTAAGGCCATTTTTTTCAAAATTCATTGTTTATCATATTTTGACCCACTTAGTAAGTCCTCACCCGATTACAAAGACACCTGCTTCAAAATCGGCATAAATAACAGAGTTTTGGACGATTTCCAAATCGGTCCCATGGGAAACCTTGTTCAGTATGCCCATCTTAATATTTTTGACATTCGGGATCACGACCCCAAAATCCAAACCGTATTAGATCTCAAAAAATGTTGGTTGTCCTTGTATGGATGCGTGTTAGCAGGTTTCTCTAGGACAATGTTAAAAACGAAGCCAACTAAATGTGTCCTTTTGTCCCAACAGAACCGCTGACGACTATCCTGGGAGGTCCAGACCTGTTCATCAACATGGGTAGCACCATCAACCTGACGTGCGTGGTGCAGCACTCCCCTGAGCCGCCTCCGGCTATTAGATGGACACACAATGAGGAGGTAAACTATACAGATAGAGTTTGACGTACAGGCGTGGCTCACTCCGCGATTTCGTCGCGTCGCTACAAGTACATGCGGCCCATACCAATTTTGGTGTCTAGCAAGTAGTGTTTGCCGCGCACCGCTACGGAACGGACGCCTGCTCGCGTTTGCGACACCTTGCGGTCATATCTGTCGTAATAGACGCGTTTTTTTAGAGAGTGAACCTTCTGTACCTAGTACTATTATTTATTCTGTTGTACAGTCAAAGAATTTAATTTCTTACCAATTTTGTACTTTGTACATACTTAGTAAGAATTTTTAGGAACTTTCATATTGATCGTCTATGTGACGACACTTTTGATACTTACAGCAGTATTCAAACAATACTTATAAGATGTCACAGTGATACAATACCCATCTGTCAGTGTCAAAAGTGATGTTTGAAGAAATGTCACTTTTGACACTGATAGATTGGTATCGTATCGCTGTGACATCTTATAAGCATTTTTGGAATACGTCCGCAAGTTAAGTAATGGGTCCGTAGTTTGTCATAACCTTCTGAACGTTATTACAAACATTCAACGCTTTATGGCCCGATTCGAACTTTAAGATATGTCAAATATTACGTCTAGATACGATATGGATTAGATATTCCAGTGTTCTTCAAACAAAAAAATCACTTTTGAGACTGACATATCTATTTCATATCGTATCTAGACGTCATAATTGACGTAATTTAATGTTCGAATCGGGCCGTTAATCAGTCTAATGTTTATCGTGCTTATGTTTGCTGAAATACCTATTGAACCGAAATCCCATTAGTAACTTGTCATATAAGCTAAAATGTACGCGACTGCCTTCAGAAACTTGGCAAAGGGGCCCTTACTGTGGCTTCCAATAGTAAGCACCTAACTTCCTTTAACCTTCCTTTAACTAATATTGGTTTCCCCTTTGAAGTCACAAGTGTAGGAAACAAGAACACATGTACATTACCTATACGCTGTATATTTAGGTATTTAAATAAAAGTAAACAAAATCTACCTTCAAATGGCTCCTTAAGCCAGTTGAGGGTAGATGAAAATATTACACGATCAAATAATGTAGGCTAAAGTCAGGTCGTTCAGTGACAGATCCAGGCGGTTGTGTATTTGGTTGGTTAACCAATAAATGTTATAACTACCCGAAAATGTGCAAACAATTTGTTTACTTTTATTGAAATACCTAAAGATACAGACTTTTTTGAGATTGTATACCTTACCTATTATTATACTTACCTGTCGCGTCAAATGATGGTCCCTATGACTATGACAGTTCATTGTTATATGGAATAGCGGTTACCAAAATAGGTCAACGCTTGTTAACAGTTACTATAGAAAGCTCGTATCTCGTACGTAATTTCATGTCATGTTATGTCTCGTAATGTTTGCAGTACATTGCTGTTCGGTAAATTTTCAAATATTAATTACGGTGTAACTTTAAAAAAACCTCTAAATTGCCCGTATTGGATTTACACATTGTATAAACTACACTCGACGAAATTTGCACCGATTTGCCATAAAAATTACAAATTGTATTTGGCCAACAACTATACCGCCGGTTGGGATAAGCGATGGCCAATTTCTGAAACATTTCACATATTACCTTAACTATGACATATTTCAACTTTTGAAAATTACATAATTGACAAGAAACGTTTCTGACAGTAATGTTACCGAATAAATTACACTTAAATTTCATGTCACATCTCCGCTACTTCTGACGTCAGTAGAACGGGTTATGATTATCAAATTCGAGACTTTATGTCAGTGGCTCCTTGGCCTAGGGGTATCTGTCTATTCCCAGTTGTTATACGAAGAACGGAAGTTCAAGACCAAGTTTAGAAGTGCCTTCTTTATTATTATTTTTTGCCTCTGCGGAATAATATATCTACTTAATGGTTATATGCTTTTGAGACTGCTGTTTTGTGAAAATATTAAAAAACAGTGTCGTTGATAGACAAAATAAAACACTTAAAAGAATTATGTTGAAGTGGTTGCTGTCGGGAAGTATAAAATTACACACAAACAGATAATTTACACCTGAAAACTACAGAATCTTAACAGAAAATTTCCATTTGAAACTTACAGTAACTTACATGAAATTTAAGTGAAAATTTCACTTTCGTAACTTACAAGCTGCCCATCACTAGTTGGGGTAAGTAGGCAAACATTGTAATCCATCATGTAAGCACGTGTATCTTTTACGAGTATGTCAAACTTCCATCATTTTAGGTATCTAGAGGACGTTTAGGTTAATCGAACGAACGAACTAGACGCATCAATCAATCTTGTCACACGCAAACATGCTCTCAAGGAGAAACATTATTTTTGAGTAAGATTTTAAGGTTCCCTAGTCAAATATTGGACTTAGGTTATTTATGGATAATATTTTTCCAAAGGGGACATTAAAGGTGACGTTGGGATGACAACTGACGCTGCATATAGCGTCCCTGCTGCTGCCACTGAATCTGTCAATTTCCTTGAGAAAATCAGTGATGGAATGAACGTCATAATCGCGGCAGTAATGCGGCCGCGAACGTGAATCTGTGACGTTCACCGCCGCTTTCATACATGTAGCCAATAGGGTATTCGACTGTATTTAAAATAAATTATTTTACACCATGCATGAAATTTAGCACCAGAAGATTAATAATTTTTTGACACAATTTTTATTATTACCCGTATAAAACTATAAAGAGTAGGTAATTTGATTGTGACGTCACATGCTAGTGTTTCATATAAATTCCATAGTAGCAAAATCGTTTTGAGAGTTTGAAAAAGGAAACTGATTTGACTAGTAGTCAAATACCCTATTGTCTGTTATTTTTATCTCTATCATTTATCGAACTAATCACAAAAGTCACTGTTTAGCTCACACTTGAAAAAATTACCGTAGCGCTTAATCGCACAGTTGAATACGTAGCCGATTCAAAAACCAACTGCGTCCATTCTAACGCGAAATTCCCGAACGTACCGAACGATTCAAAACAGTTTTTGAACGTCTCTAACCACCCGAAACGTTTTGCGGCACACCAGTTGAAGTGTTACCCGATAATGCGTGGTTAAGCGGTTCCATTGATTGGTTTAGTTTGGTTGAGCGCGGAAGAGTTACAATTATCCGTAAATTGATTGTTAAGGCCGCACTACACAGTGGTCAAGGATGGTCCCTGACAAGCCACAAAGGCCCGTCATGAAATTGTTGACCTATTTTATTATATTCGTTGACACTAAACGACGCCACAAAGTACTCTATGGTCCGCGCAAGTGCCACATAAAAACATTTCTATGCCATTAGATCGACGCTAGGATAAAACTTGCGGGGGTCACTGTAAACATTTACCAGTACGAGTTATATTGCCACTAAAATATGATAAAGGAACTACACCTTATAAAACAAAGTCCCCCGCCGCGTCTGACTGTTTGTGCGTATGTATGTTCGCGATAAACTCAAAAACTACTGAACGTATTTTCATGCGGGTTTCACTTATCAATAGAGTGATGTTTAAGGAAGGTGTAAGCGTATAATTTGTTTAGATTTTTGTGTTACCCGTTCGAAGCCGGGGCCGGTCGCTAGTTCATAAAATATAAACTCCGTCAACATTACGAAACTGAGTCAGGTATTCAATACCAAATGTTGTTGAGGTAACTTTTGAGTACCGACTTTACATTCCTTCTACTTACTGATCAACTAAATCCTTTGAGCAACCAGCGTTCTTTTGACCTCGATATCTGTAATAACCACGTATTATCGAAGACCACGCATATGCTGGTCGTGGTAAGTGAGTGTAATAACACTGTTCTAACATTCAAATTCCCTCGGCTATATTCCGAAGCAAATAGTGAATTTAAAATTGAAAGCTATCCACAAATGGGTACGGTTTCGCTGAACGACGTTGAAAGTTTGAATTTACAAATAACACATACGTAATTGGAGCAAACAGGCCAAATGCTCAAGGGATTACATGCAACAAAAGTCGTACTTAGTTGTGCCATGTGCCACGTCACAGAACGCATCCCTTAGGGCATCCGCTAAATTTTCTGAAGAGGTTCACCGGGAATGTCCTCTATTTGATTCGGTCAAATTGTGTTTTTTGAAAAACTAATTATAGCCAGCCTTTTATGAATGTAGTATGATACCTTTGGGTATGGTGACTATGGTGCTTTACGCACGCTAGCGTCCCCTTCCCTCCCCCTGCCGCAACCCCCCCTTTTTGCATGAAATATGTCCCGGTTCACGGTTTTTTTCATTTTTTGGGGAATGTATACAATATAGGAAAAAAGTGTCACTAAAATAAATAATCCCTATTAAATTCTCAACAAAAAAGGTTATAATTTTTTTTTTGATATGATGCACCATATTCATGTTATGGCTAGATGAACTTCGACAAAATTTAACCGTTGAAAAACTTGTTGAAGTTCAATATAACATAGTGGGTAAAGCACCATACCTGAAGGTATCATATATTCATAAAAGGCTGGCTATAATTTGTTTGTCTTCCCCATACATTAGAACACAACTTAACCGAATCATATTGTACCTAAAGCAATTGAAGTCTTATTAGTATTATTTTATATATATACAGGGTGATTCAGGAGACGTGAGCAGGACTAATACGGCGCATTTCTTAAATTATAAGCAACACTTTCGTATCAGTATTAGTGAGGTTAACGTAAATTTTCTAGTCGTGTTGAAAAAAAAAGTTATTAATTTATTTACGACATGCGTGGTCACCCTAAAATTAGAATACTAAACAACCGATATTCTGTGTCAAATTGAATGTCATCACTGTCATCGCGGTCTGGTTACTTTTGAAAACTCGTATCTGACTCAAGTTTGACAGTTTATTTTCTTCGTAATCAAAAAGTTAAAGAGGTTTTATGCTTATTAATTAGGTCTTGTAGGGTGACCATGATTGTAGAGGATTAAATTTGCCCTCACCAAAAAGTAAAAAAAAATGTGTTGTGTTTCACCTAAAACGGTGATCGATCAATTATCAGTTACTGAGTGTGCAGGATTAGTCCTGCTCACGTCTCATGAATCACCCTGTATACATATATCCTCATTTTCCTACCTTAATATTATAGTTTGAAGACTTACCTCTAATGACCCAATAACATGTTTTACAAAGTTACATTTCTCCGTAGCAACTGCCGAATGTACCTAAACGCACGCAATCAAAGAATTGGCGTGGCCTGGTCGTTCGAGAAACTTCTAAAGTTTTATTTACAAGGAAACCCGGTGATTTGAAACGATGCCAAAATGAGCTGCGACCAGTTTGCCAGAAAATAAAATTGTACCCGCTCTCGGCCTTTTGTTATAAATTGAACTAATGCCCTAGTTTAAAAGACGCCATCTTGGAATTGGTTTTGTCAAGGCATTGAGTGCGGATGACAGTTTGACGTAACGGACGTATCTATTTTAAAGAATGAAAAGAAATATTATATTTAAGACGGTAGGTTTTACGTAACTGGCGATTATCGTATTTCTTGAGTTTTTCGCGTTGTGGTTAGAAAGGTTTTCAAAATTAGAAATAAGCAACTTAACTTTATACCTAATATGTTTTTTTATACGTGCCTCAATTTATCGGCATTTTTTAAAGAAAATAAGGTTATAGATGTAGTTGACTACTTATATCACTAGATTCGCAATATCTCGAGCTATAAAAATACTTGGAATTTCGCCCAGTTAAATATTATTATTATAAATATTCAATGGTTCCGTTACTTAGATACAGACAGACAGACATAACCATTGATTCCTCCTTAAAATTAAAAACACATATTCTTCAAATGATGTACCGTCAAACTAGCTAACTTTGCCTACTTTTGGTATCTTTACCCAAAAAAAAAAAAATTTCTTCTTAAAACCTTCGACGTCAAGACATAATAAGACGGTAAGAAAATAATAATAAATTACAAAGTTTGCTAAAATTATAACCAGTGGTCACCGTCATAAGGCAAATAGCTCACCCTCGCCGACCTCTGAGTCCAATGGACAGAAGCCATAAGAACTAAAAACTGAACTGAACTGACCTCTGATTATAAGACTTTAGTAGTCAGGTAAAAATTTTCGCCTAAAAATGTAAATACCAGTGGCCTTATTTCTTGTACTATTTTCTCGTAAAACACATAGTCTCTCACAAAACTTAGTTTTATATCCGTTTGAATACGTCTTTATGCGCTTGGAAAATATGTGTTCAGTGACTTGAGAAACATTATGTAGTCGAGAGTCGTAAAATACCTTTCTTCGAAACGAGACTAGGTATATAAAGTCTCGTAGGGAAGGCCATTATATTGGACTTTTATAGAAATACATACATTATAATGTATTTTATCTATAGTATATTTTAGTCACC
Organism: Cydia splendana; assembly: GCF_910591565.1. NCBI lineage: Eukaryota > Metazoa > Arthropoda > Insecta > Lepidoptera > Tortricidae > Cydia > Cydia splendana. Next base: position 16,716,457 of record NC_085975.1, on the reverse strand, counting down.
TTACAGTAATAGAGGATGAAAATGCATAAATAAATATACATTTACCTTAAACCTTTAAGCAAGCAATTCTTGTATATATTACGGGTAATAATAGAAGGTTAATTAAACTCAAGTTGGTATAACTAGTATTATACGAGCCTTTTGGGTAAAGACCGATATTATTTTTTTTTTATATTTTCTTATTTACTCGTAATGCATGTAAATTATAAGATGTAATGTTTTGAAAAGATGTGTCCTTCCGAGTTTCTTGCCGGTCCAATATTGGGATACCCTTCTCCAATTAAGGGGGGATTTAAAGCTTCTCGAAGCAGAGGTATAGGGTTAAAGCCGGTGGTGGGGCTTTATTTGACGTTCATAAGCTCATTGTAATATGCCTACTTGAATAATAAACTATCTTTATCACCAAAGCCCTGAATTGACACAACATTAATCTCTATTCGGCCTTGACTCGTTCACATCTAGGTCTACCCAACACTGGCTGGGGAAATGCTAGTTGTTGCATCATCACTTCTGACATTAATACCCTCCCAGTGTTGGGTAGACGTAAATGAATAAGGATAAACTCCGAATAAAAATTAAAGCTGATTTAATTTTCGGGCTTTACCCAATAGGCTTGGGTTATTATAGGTATACCCAGATAAAAGTTCTGTATCTCTAGGTAGGTATTTAAATAAAAGTAAACAAATTGTTCGTACATATTCGGGTGGTTATAAAATTTATTGGTTAACCAACCAAATACAAAACCGCGTGGATCTGTCACTGAACGACCTGACTTTAACGGCTTTAACCTACATTATTTGATCATGTAATGTTTTAATCTACCTTTTCAACTGGCTTAAGTAAAGCTTGTTTACTTTTATGTGAATACCTAAAGATAACAGAGTAAAGTGTCACTCTATGGAACTTGCTAACTATGTAAACAAAAGCACTGGTTAGATTATTTTCCTAAAATCATAATTTACCTGTAGCATAATTTCTATTCGCATTTTTTCCTATTCTTAATTTACACCAGACGCATTAATTCCTAGGTTAAATTTTTCTCATAATTAATACTTTCCAAGTCGTTTTTCTCATTCTTTTTATTTCTTAGGCGATAATATTACCATAGTCCCACCGCACTGTTTCTTTTCAAAAAACCGGCCAAGTGCGAGTCGGACTCGCGTTCCAAAGGTTCCGTATATTACACAATTTTTAACAATCAGTGCCGGATTAAGATATTTTGATGCCCTAAGCATTTCTAGGTGCCCCCTCTCCCTAGGGTCATCAAGATTACATTGATTTTTTGGTAAATTGAGAGAAGTTCATTGCCGCATTACAGCTGAGAATGGAAATCAGTCACATCATTTTATCACGAAAATTGACAGTGCCGCAGCAGTAATGTTGCAACAGAGTACGTAATGCTGAACTGTTGCAGTCGCCACCCGAATGTCACCTTTATCATAGCGTAGAAAGTAATAGAAACGCGAGCGAAGCGAGCGCGGAAATTTTTCGATATAAAAACGCAATATGATAGACAGTTGTACATTTTTACTTTTAGTATGGAAATCAGTCACATCATTTTATCACGGAAGTTGACAGTACTGCAGCAGTAACGTTGCAACAGAGTAATGTTGCTGCAGTCGCCACCCGAATGTCACCTTTATCATACCTTATAAAGTAATTGAAAACGCGAGCGAAGCGAGCGCGAAAATTTTTCGATATAAAAACGCAATTTTAGTTTTAGTCCCAACCAGGCGCGAATCCAGGATTTCATACAGAGAAGGGATGGGACAGTTTTCTATCAGCCTAGCTTCGCATAGGGCTCGATATTTAAGGGTCTCAGCGAGGTTGTTTTCATGCATAAAATATGCAAGAAAGCAGAGAGCTTGGAATTGAATTGGCGAAGTGTGAGAAATGCAGTAGGCCCAGCTGCGAAAGAGGAAAGCTTGGATTTGGATCCACGCCCAAGTGTAATTAAGGCAGAAGATCAACTTTGCCGTAAGGCAGAAGGCCTCGCATAAGACCTAACGCCGAACCGCAAAAGAGTGGGTTGAAATCGAATCTATGCATGTAATCACGACTCTTCTACTGCTACCGATTGTTTCCCAAAGAATTACGCGCCATTATTTTTGCAAATTAGCTTTTGGACAGCTAAAAAAATCGTCTGGTAAAAACGATGTGTCTGTCCCTAATTTTAAAATTTGTTCACCTTTTTCAACCTGGCATTTTGGTGCCCTCCCTGAACGTGGTGCCGTAAGCACGTGCTTGTTTTGCTTATTGGTTACAAAGTCTTTATTAATTCAACCATTAAAGTCGATGAGTACAAAAAACTTTGAGCTAGCTCTCAATTTAACATATTTTTTTATACATTATTTTTAATTTGACCTTACAATTACTCGTAAGTAGGTAAGACCGTTAAATATTTAAAATGATTATCTTATCAGAAAATTATCACCAATTACTTTAAGAAAACTACTACTCTAAGTAATCCGGCACTGTTAACAATGTATTTTTTATGTGAAACGTGAGTGAAATCTCTTTAAAAAATCCGTAGGGGTCGGAAAAAAAACTGTAATTAAGTCCGACTCACGCTTGACTGTACATTTCTAATAGGTTTTCCTGTCATCTATAGGTATAGACCTATTTTATGTATTTTTTTTTAAATTTAAGACTTAGTAGTTTCGGAGATAAGGGGGGGGGAATGGTCATTTTTTGCCTATTTTCTTGAATAACTTCTAAACTGTTTACTCGAAAATTATAAAAAAAATATATTTGAGATCCTAACAATAAGCTCTTTCATTTGAAATGTAACATGATATAGTTTGAAAAAATATTTTTTTTCATTTTTTCATTTACCCCCCAAAAGTGGCCCCCATGTTTAAAATTCATTTGTTTACGTTACATGTCCGCATTTGGGTCACAAACTTACATATGTGTACCAAATTTCAACTTGATTGGTCCAGTAGTTCCGGAGAAAATCGGCTGTGACAGACGGACAGACAGACAGACAGACAGACAGACAGACAGACAGACAGACAGACGCACGAGTGATCCTATAAGGGTTCCGTTTTTTCCTTTTGAGGTACGGAACCCTAAAAACATTTAGTTTACAACTTAGCTAGACGGAGCCCCGCTTCGCGGGGCTCCTATTTCTGGGCGGTTTGCCCTTCGGGCATCTGAAGCTACCTAACGAACCTAACCTACCTACACTTTTTTCCCCAGAGTGTAATGTTTCATGGACGTCACACTAAATTAATAGGTTAGGTTAGGTAAAATCATGTTAGGAATTAATGCGTCTGGTGTAAATTAAGAATAGGAAAAAATGCGAATAGAAATTATGCTACAGGTAAATTATGATTTTGGGAAAATGATCTAACCAGTCAACAAAAGTCACTAGCAAATTCATCATTCTTTGACAGTATAAATATGGTGGTTTGTTTACATAGTTAGCAAGTTCCATAGAATGACAATTTATAGTACAAACAGACTCAATTATTACGTGGAATATAAGGGAACCACAACATTCGTGAGTCTTCTCTTCCCGCACAGACTTTAAAATTTTAGTTATAGTTTTTTAACCAATGCATAATAAACTTGTTTCTTCCTCAGGAAATCAACTACGACTCCCCCCGCGGAGGGGTGTCGGTCATCACCGAAAAGGGGGAGACGACCACATCTCACCTTTTAGTGCAGAGGGCAAGAGTGCCCGACACTGGGCGTTACACGTGCGCGCCGGCCAACGCCAATCCGAAATCCGTGCAGGTGCACGTTCTTAGTGGTAAGTGTTAGGCTACCACGGCTAAAAGTAAAATATATATATATATATACATTTTTACAAGCTTTTATTTAGTTTCACCTGACCGTTGTCTGTCTGTCTGTCGGTCTGTAATCAAATCTTGAGAATGACCTGAAATTTTGCATGCATGTATAAATCGGATGACAATGCAATATTATGGTACCATCGAGCTGATCTGATGATGGAGACAGGAGGTGGCCATAGGAACTCTGTGATGAATCAACGCAACCTAATTGTGTTAGGGGTTTTTATAATTGTCTCGATGAGTATTAGTTGTCTGTCGTAAGAAAAGTACAGTCAGCGATAAAAGATTGTACCGAAAATGAAATTTTTGCCAAAAACTTATTTACCTATTTATTGTTTAGAAAACATACAGTCATACATGAAACACAGGTATCCAAAAAAAAAAACAAGTGTGGCTACCACCAGTTTGACACTGACATAAACGCTATCGAGAACGTAACTTACTTTCTGCATCTCGCTCGTACTCGCTTATTAGTGCGAGCGAGATGTATAGAAAGTAAATTACGTAGCCGGTAGCGTTTTGACACTGTCAGTGACTCATGGTACGGGTACAGGCCTTAGCAAAGTTTTTTAATAACTGACCTCAAACACAAGCTACTAAAACCCCCTTCCTTATGACCGTGCCTAGCCTCCTAACGAAACAAAACAAATGCGACTCTGTTCCAATTGAATATGATTTAAATTTCATCAAACTGAATAAGTAGGTACTATAGGTAGGACCAGGCCCAAGGTCCTACCTATAGTACCTACTTATTCAGTTTGATGAAATTTAAATCATATTCAATTGGAACAGAGTCGCATTTGTTTCGTTTCTTTCAATTTTCAAACAAAACCAAAATCAACTCTATTCCCTGCAGTAAAGGTTCAAATTTTAGTAGCAAATTCTGGATTATTCATTTTTACGGGGGCCTTAGGAGGCTAGGGTAAAAATAGTAGACAAAGTTACCAAGCGTGTTGCGTTTTGCCTACATCATTGTAGCGTTGTAATAATCTTCATGGCCCATAAAAAGTCTCATTTAGACGCAACTACATTGTAGGAAATTGGAGACTTCCAAATGATGATATGTGACGTTCCACGGGAAAAGGTACCTTATGAGGGTTTCTAGTTTCGGAGATATGAAATGTTTTGTAAAGAGGTGAAAAAATGCTCAATTTTTTTTTATTGTGTGATCTGAAACCTTAATGCGTAACGTTTGTTTACCTGTTTTTATTTTTGTTATAAGTTAGTTATAAGCCTAGTAATGTCGTCTCAGAGTTTAGTAGAAAAGGTACCTTATGGAAAAAAGATTGTAAATTCCCAAAAAAACTAGTCAATACGGGAAAAGAAGTTTGGTAGAGAACTGTATTAGCATTCTGCAAAACTAATTTGATAATTTCAGTTCTGGTTGGGGCGCCTCGCAAATATTATAACCTTACATAGACCGACATCACAAATCCAAGTAGACTGCTATTATACCAAAGTTACTCTCGTCAAGTCTTTCTTAACTAGAATAATCTTCATTTGGTTTGGTCGCATGCAGTAAATCAGCCATTGGTTTGCTGAAAAATGCCAATACCCGACGCATTACCTTATAGAATATCTGAGGTCATTGAACCTCAATGCCGCTTATCTTCAATAGCAACCGAAATATATTATTGATAAGAAATAGACTATTTATACCATCTTAACCCCAAAATATTATTAGTTTATCCTAACTGTTCCATCATCATCATGCCTCATCATGTAACTTGACCACAAGGTACCTTTTCATTACATACAAATTATTGGTCTTTTTTAAGATTATTATGACGAAGAACTAATTAAAATTGGGGCAGTTTAATGTAAATTAATATTTTCTATTCATAAAAGATAAACTGTAATATGATTGATATTTTGTAGTGATGTATTATTAGATTTATTTCCATAAGGTACCTTTTCGTAAATGTATGGAGCAAATACTGTTATTGTTATGTAAGTTTAAAGTGGCATAAGGGGTTAAATATAGTATTTAGTTGGGGTTTTAGGATTTATTTCATTTGAATGACAGAATTTCTTTCATATGTGCTCAGAAAAATTGATTGTGTGTCACATTAAAAGTAAAAATATTCAATTTTGTGATTTTATATGAAAAAGTCAGAAAATACATTTTCACCTCTAAATCGGTATTGTTTTTTGCTTAAACTGTCTGTCAGTGTCGTTTTCTAATAGATAAAATTTAAATCTTGAGAGCTCATTGCAATCAATCGTGAAAATGAAATAAAACTTTATTTTCAAGAGATTGGTTAGTATACACATAAATCAGTTGATATCAAAAGTTTCTATTTGCATTACAGAACAAGTCGGAATATTTTTTTAATCTCAGATATATAAGGTATTATTATTTGTAGTCAACTATGTAACTTACTTCAGGAACATAGTTTTTTAGGCGGCTAAACTTAAAACTTCTCTATCGTAAAGTTGCTCATTTCACAACATTATTTTCAAAAAATCATATCTCTGTAACTACGTAACCTAGAAGGTTGATCTTTTGTGTTATCGATAGCTTATTTATTGTAGATTACTGGGGTATGCATAACTCCATACCCGCCATAAGGTACCTTTGACCGTGGGACGTCACATATAAAACGTAAGGAGCTTGAAATATACAATTTGCACAAATTGTCTCCGATTTTGCATACCTACTCTTTTTTGGTTGACTATTGAAAAGTTTTCGATGCGAATTAAATGACAGAGTTAAAGTCGAATTTGAAATGGTATTACATAAAGAATAAAAAAATCCCCCACCGCAATGAAGGGATGAACTGATTTTGTTAACACGTAACACAATCGTACATACATATATTGTATCTATATACGGGATTATAGATGATGTCAACTTTTCTATAACTTGTAATTTGAAGGAGGTATGCTTAGCTCGTGAGGCCATTTCAAACTTACATTAACTAACTAACTATTTTGGCTCAGCGAACCAAAGAGAATCTTGGCCTCCGAAACGAGAGCATGCCACCTGTCCCGATCCTGCGCAACTTCCTGCCAGTTACTGACGCGAAGCTGAAGCAGATCTGCCGCCACACTGTCTTCCCAGCGATACCTGGGCCGACCCACCGGACGGCTACCAGTCGGTCGTCCCAAGAACGCCCTCTTGACAGCCCGACTTACATTGTGACATCAAAATACTAGGTAGATGCTAGCCGCCCATGCGTCTCGCTGGCGCCAATACATGTAGACAAGTGCGAGCGTAATGCACGTACGTCTGACGTCATTTAAATATCAATTTTGATGTCACAATGTTACTTTGAATTGGCCTACGTGCTTTCCGTCAAACAGCCAATTTTCCCAGATTTTTTTGAGAAAAGAAACCAAAGATACCCCTAGAGGCAAAGTTGGCTAGTTTGACGGTAATTTAAGTGACGTATTTGTCCCCAGGAGAACACCCAGCAGCAATGCAGCATGGCGGCCAGCTGCGCCTGCAGTACCCGCTGTCGGCGGCGCTTCTCAGCCTCATCGTCACCCTTATGGGCTGCTAGCTGGACGTATAAAGGCCTGAATGCTTTTACTGATATTTGACTTGTTTAGACTAGTCTTAACGTATGCAGTTCGGCTTTTTAAGCTCTGCACTACGCGCTACGCGTTTTGTAACAATTGTAACTCACGGAAAAAAAATCGAAATTGGTGTTCCGTATTTATCCCGCCCAGAATGAATGAGCACGAACATTATTAAATTGTACAACGGGACTTAATCGCATATTTAAGTTTTATGATTTACCTCCGACGTTTCGAGGACGGCGTTGTCCCCCCACGGGACCACTCTCGGAGAAGACTGGCTAAAGTTGACACCACCCCGAGACCACGGGAACAACGCCGTCCTCGAAACGTCAGAGGTCAATCTTAAAACTTAAAACTAATTACAGGCCTAGATTGCTTATCTTATTGTAAGTACAAAGTTTCAGAGCAATCCAGCTAGTCGTTTTAAAATGAGAGCGTGACTACGTTTGTATGGAGAACCGAGCTTGCTGCGGACTAGTGAACCAAAGGACTCGAGCCTTTTAGCTCTTTTTTTAGGGCTCGCCTCATTTCTTGACGCCTAAAAGGCTAACAGCCTATTTAGCTCTTTAGCCCCCGAGCCTATTTCTATTTAAGATACTAGACTCTTGGGGCTAATAACCTTATTAAGGCTTGGGGCTAAAGAGCTATAAAGGCTTTTTTTTAGGGGCTTAATAAGGTTATTAGCCCCAAGAGTCTAGGCTAATGAAATGAGGCGAGCCCTAAAAAATAGAGCTCCAAAGGCTCGAGTCTTTTGGATCACTACTGCGGACTCTTAAGGCGGGATTCCACCAGTGCGCGGCACTGTGCGGCACAAGCATATTGCATTATTTTATAAGCAAAAATGCTTGTGCCGCACAGTGCCGCACACTGGTGGAATTCAGCCTTTAAAGAGCAACGTAACTGTTTCCAGTAACACAATCAATGTAATTCTCAACTACAAAATGGCGGGCTAAGTTACGCTACAGCTTCTAATGGAGTCTTCAGTACAAACGGTAACGAAGCGAAGTTGTGCTTCTACTTCGGCCCGAGCTCAGCTTACAAATTGTTTTAACTAAGACATTATCTGGGGATAATTTTAACCTTTAATGGTATGAGCGAGCGGGATCCTGAAGTATCAAAAGTAGGGAATCAGACTACCGGCCCGATTCGAACTTTAAGATACGTCAAATATTACGTCTAGATACGGTATGGATAAGATATGAGGATATGACAGTGTCAAAAGTGACGTTTATGTTTGAATAAACGTCACTTTTGACACTGCAATATCTTATCCATACCGTACGTATCTAGACGTAATATTTGACGTATCTTAAAGTTCGAATCGGGCCGTACGCGTCATATGCATGTATCATTCTCTATTTGTGTTTCTGTCTCTCTCTGGGCTTCATAACGGATGGACCAATTTGAATACGGTTTGAGATTTTTGATTAGCTGCGATAATGTTTATGCTATATAAAAACGGAGTATTTAAAAAAGATTGAAATGTATACAATTTTAAAGTCAAATATCGGTAAAGTATTTTGCAAATATAGCCCTTTTCACAGTGATTGTAGTTTTTGGTCCAAACCGTGGATACTCTGTATAGTTGTAATTTTAAGACCATTTTTGTCCAACTTATCGAGATTTCTGAGCTTTGATAATGATTTAATGTGAGTTAAGGATGTAATATTATAACACAAAAGATTATTTTTTATTTCGTTTTTATAAACGAAATAGTATACAGGATGGCTTCGATTTGGTGCATTTCCGGTGTGTTCTTTCCATAGATTTCGCACCTACTAATCTTTCTACTGTAGAACAGACAAAAACTTTACACATTTCACGTGTGTAAAGTGCGATAAACGAAATATAGTAACAAATATTATTAATAGATTGTTAATAGTGTATATACACAATGATTCTAGACAGTTAGCTTTATTAATAATGAGTATTTTAAGCCCCAATTTCAAAGGCATCTTGTATACAATTGTGTTAAAATGCTTTACCTCTGTACCTACACTTTCTTTTAAATTTAATAAGAGTAGGAATATAACTTTGTTTAAAAAAAATATCTTACATCTCTTGTAATAAATAGACTAAGCTACTGTTTACGGTATAGGTAACTATATAGTAGTTATATGTAAATATGAAAAACTTGTAATTGTTCACTGTATTATTAATATCAATAATCCAACTAACGGCCCGATTCGAACTTTAAGATACGTCAATTAATAGATCTAGAAACGATATGGATTAGATGTGTCCGTGTCGAAGGTGACGTTTTTGTTTGAAGAAACGTCACATTTAACATTGACATATCTAATCCATATCGTTTCTAGATCTATTAACTGACGTATCTTAAAGTTCGAATCGGGCCGTATGATTGGTATAGCCGTCAAAACATGAAACGTGTTAGTGTAAAAAGGCTCAAATTTTTTGCCACCTTGTATAGACGTAGCAGATAATATACAGAAAAAGTAGATCTCTTTTATAGTCCTTATCTTTTTATCATCGACACTTTTATCTATTTTTAACATTTCACGATTTCAAAGTCAATGTTTGCTCGAATTAAATGATACAAAAAAGGAACGCTTAATAAATACCGTCTATAAATAGCTGGGGAGCCGACGATGCTAAATGTGTAGTTACTCGAGCGTCGGACAGACCTATTGAAATCGAAATATTAGATGATAAGAAGAAAAAAAGTTACATAAAGTTTTTTTTTGCAGCGAGCCGGAATGCGTCTACAATTTTTTTTTTATTTCGGGAGGTTGGTGGAGGGTTAAAAGATCGTTAAGCAGTTTGTGGGTTTGGTCGTTTTTGTCCACGTTAATGCTATATTTTTTCTATAACTTAATATAACACTTATTTGTAGGCATTTTCTTAATCTGACGAACACAAGTTTGACGCCTAATTTTCACATTGTAACCGTCAGATTAAGGAAATGCGTGCAAATAATTATCAGATTTAGTAATAGCGCAATTATAGCGTTAATTTGGACTAATATCACCAAATCCACAATTTGCTTAACAATTTGTTTAACCCCCCACCAACCCCCCACCAACCAAGGGCTCAACATAGATGGCTAAAAGGGGTAAAGGTAGACTACACGGGGTAGCAAGATATCACTCGTATCTTAATCTGACGCGCTCGAGTAAACACAATAATCTCCTCTTGGGCTCCCCTACTAAAATATCTTATCAATGAATCTATATTGACTGTTTGTTGCAGAGTTCTCAATTCCTCTTACGAGTATAATAGTCCAGGGGGCCTACCGCGAAAATCGAAATTCGGAAATTGCGGGGGTCTTTCTCTTTTACTCTCAGTAAGACGTAATTAGAGTGACAGAGAAAAATACCCGCAATTGACGATTTTCGCGGTTATAGCCCTGTTCCGCTCAAACCGACCTAAGAAGGGTGTTTATTGTATTGTTCAATCATTCGGTCGTTCATTCATTCATTCGTTACGTTCGTTCAAGTTCAAGGTCATTTCAATTTGTGTTCAGTTCCGTGAATATTTTTTTATTACTGAAATCATAAAGTAATTTGTATACATTGAGGATATATTTCTTTGATTTTTGCTAAAAATATCAAGATGGTATACTAGTCCGATAAAGTCGTAAAAAAACAATACTGTGAAGCATCTAAGTCATACATATTATTTATTATAGCATAATTATAAGTACCAAAACGAGGTATAAAAGTACTTCGAAATGCGTGATAAAATTACTAGCTAAGAATATTAAAACCAAGAAAAGTGTCAACTCACCCTTTTAAAGTTCGCTATTACCATAATAGACTAAAATGCGTGTAAGTATAGAGTCTGACCAGCGAGTAGGTAGTGACACAAGCAATTTTTTTAAATTCTTTATATGGCAACTTTTTTTCCTATCAAGTAAGCTGTCAGTTTCAAGCTGTCATTTAATTTCATAGTAATTTTATTGCCAGGTGCGGTTTGTACTGAAATTCCCGCGTTTTTTTGTGACACGCCTCACTGGTTTGACTCTAATTATGCAATTATGCAGACTTTTTTATTTTACATTATACATTGTGAGAGAGAATGCTTTTGGCATTAAGTCCGCCTTTTGTACGATAAGTTTTCTTTTGTGCAATAAAGTTAAAATAAATAAACATATCTCATGGCGACTGGACTATAATTGAATTCGTCAGTTAGGAGCGTATATAGGTACCTACTGGTTATAAATAATAAAGATCTGTATTCTGTATACATTTAATAATCCTGAGATGAATTAATATAATAACACTCATCCACTTTCCCTTTGAAGTCAACTTGTCTTTAATTAAATTTGTAATATAATTAGTAATTTGGAGCACATTTAAAGGTGAACTACCACCATTGACGTGAAAACGTGATATTGTAAAATATGCCTAACGGAAGAAGTACTTCTTCTAGCCTAAAAACCGGACAAAGGCGAGAGAGACTCGCCCACCGAGGGTTCCGTACTTTTAAGTACTTGTGGTTATAGCGGCAACAGAAAATTTCAACTGTCTAGCTATCACGGTTCATGAGATACAGCCTGGTGACAGAGAGACGGACAGACGGACAGCGGAGTCTTAGTAATAGGGTCCCGTTTTTACCCTTCCCTACGGAACCATAAAAATAGTAATAACAAAACGTATTTTTAGCAGACATGGTTTTCTCAACGCACTGTATGTTTAGGTATTTAAAAAAGAGTAAACAAAATCTACCCTCAAATGTCTGCTTAAGCCAGGTTGAGGGTAGATGAGAACATTACATGATCAAATAATGTAGGTTAAATTCAGGTCAGTCAGTGACAGATCCAGGTAGTTTTGTATTTGGTTGGTAAATCAATAAACTACCCGAAAATGTACAAATTATATGTTTACTTTTATTTAAGTACGTAAAGATACAGAGTATAGGTGATCGCATACCTAATACAATATAACGCAATCATTTAAATATCTATTTATTTAAAGTTATACCCAGATTATAAAAAAAATGTTTTATTGACACAACTACAAAAAATTGCACAAATAAAAAACACTTAATTGCACAAAAATCTAACAGTGAACTACATCTAATCCTAGGTGATTTAGACATAGGCAATTACTAGTCACTTCATTATCTCAACATCAAAGCAATTCGTTGGCAAAAATCCGAGCTCCATCCAAGATTAGCGTAAAAACTTAAACTGAAATGAAACAGCGCTTAAAATTTTAATTTCTCGAGGCGCTATGGAAAACAATCTCTCGTTTTCGTTCGCGAGCTCGATTGGTCTCAGTTGCCTCGTTTAATAACTTTTCTATTATCATCTTAAAGCGTTCTGAGTTGCCTTTCAACGGAAAGATAAAGATAATCATCACATTATTTATTAATAACCTAGATTCTTCCCGCGACTTTGCTTGCTTTGAAATAGAGTACTCATGGACTAAATTGCAATATCCATTGCACCCCTATAGCATTACAGTGTAAAAAGAAACAGTGGACCGTACCTAAAACATTTCAAATAAGACACCCTAGCCCTGTAAGTAGTACCGAGCTACTAACAAGTGCGATGTATGCAGCTCGGGTGCGCGCGACCCACCCCTCGCCCCTTGCGCCCCTAACGATTGCCCTGTTACTGTTAAGGCTTAGCACGACTGCTTTGAAGATGATGATGATATCCTGTTATCCCTCATCAGGGACATAGGGCTCTCAGAAGGGATTTCCATTATTTGCGGTCCAGCGCGGCCCCCTCCAGCTCCGCCCAGCCGTGGCCAACTGACGCCGCCTCTTTTTCCACTGTACGCCTCCAGGTGGTACGTGGGCGACCTTGCCCTCTTTTTCCGGGAATTTTCCAGGTCAGCCCTTGCTTGGATAGGTGGTTGTTTGGCCTTCGTAAAACATATCCTATCCAGCGCCATTTCCGCAGAAGTATCTCCTTTAGCTAAAGAGTTTTGTCGCTTTTTCTAAATATTGTAATGTTTCTGTATATTATCTGCTTTTCATACTGCATGACTTCAAATAGTACATTGTGTATTAAGGGCGGGAAATAAGAAATTACGAACGAGTGTCAATTTTAAGCCCGACGCGAAGCGAGGGCTTAAAATGTTCACGAGTTCGGAATTTCTTTACCGCCCGTGGCACACACAATGTTTTTCATCACACTTGTAAGGAAAAAAAGGAGAATTAATAAAAACAAACTTCTGTATAAAACACTTTTCCGCCCTAGGGCGAAAATTTCAATTTCCCGCCCGCAAGCCCTACGTGTAAATAAGTGTTTTTCATCACACTTGCTCGGAAAAGATTTTTTCCGCCCTAGGGCGAAAAATTCAATTTCCCGCCCGCAAGCCCTACGTGTAAATACATCTTTTCCGAGCAAGTGTGATGAAAATGTTATTTTCAATTTAGTCAAGGTAACTTGTAAAACATGTTAAGATATTAAATGTGACGTTCCACGGAAAAGGGTACCTTATGGCGGCTGGCGCTTACGTCGCATAGCGCCGCAATAATATTGGAGCGGCGTTAATAATAGCGTAAGCGTCAACCGCCATAAGGTACCTTTACCTGTGGGACGTCACAAATGCACATAAATATATAATATTATGTGTTTTGTTAAAAACATTGTAAATATTTCTAAACTAAATAAACATTTAGCGTTAATAATTCAAAGTCCTTATTTGTGACGAATCCATCGAAATTTAAAAGGTAAGGTGGGGTAAAGAGGAGCACCGGGGCAAGAGGAATACTTGTACCTATAGAGATTTTTAAACTGTTTATCTTGCCCAGGCAAAATAGTTTCTTACTCCATTCGACTTATTGTTTTATATATTTAATTCCTAGTAGTATCACTTCGACTTTATAAATCCTTATCTATACAATAAATGATTGATTGATTAATACTTCGAAGGTCAGAATTTTTCATTTACCAAATACATGTTATTGTTTACGTTAACTATAGTAAAATGCTTAAAAAATAAATAGATTACAAAAAAGACATGTGAACTTTGGTACTTGTGCACGCAGTAAATTTTTATTTGTATGAAAAACTACAACATTTTTTTTAGTCCTATACAGCACAACAAAATTTTGTACCTACGATTTTTGACCACACACATTATGAAAAGTGGTCAGTTTTTGACGCCATAATATGCGTTTAGCGTCACATTGTCCAGAAATATACTGTCTAATTAAAATCAAAATATTACTTTGCTAATCCGCGAAAAGATAACGTGCTAGTCAAGCAGTGCTAACCCGTTATACTTACTTGCGTATTTTTTACATAACACGTAACACGTGTCGAGAATTGTTCTTTTTGTGGTGGTTTTTATATTTATTTGCGTATTTATTTTTGCGGTGGGAGGTTGTTAACATTAATTGCATGTAAAAAATACGCAAATAAGTATAACGGGTTAACACTGATTGACTAGCACGTTATCTTTTTGCGGATTAGCAAAGTAATATTATGATTTCAATTAATATGGATTTCCTCAGAGTAACGCCTGATTCTATTTATTAAAATATACTGTTTTCCCAACCATTGTGATGCTATACACATTGTCTTGTCATTCCTGTGCTAACTTGAGGCACGAATACTAATTGATGTTTATTATTAAAGTTTATTGACGTATATTTATGCATTTGCTTATTGTAAATCCTTTATTACTGTAAACAGGTTCAATATCATGTCTAATATCGAGCCTCATAAGGTAAAAAAACACTAATAATTACCATCACCTTAGTGTTCGTGCCCCGAATTAGCACCTATGCACATTGTATATTATTATTATTAATTCTTTATTTCAGATAAATTTTATCCATAGAATTGTTAGTTTCGCTTATGACTACGTTAATTACTTACTACTACTACATTAAATAACTATTTAATTATTATGAGGTCAACCCACAATTTCAGGAAGGTACAATCCACCCTCTCTGCTAAACCTGTAACCTTTAAAAACCTATATAGACCTGTAAAAACGGTACATCGATTTTTGAGATCCGTTACCGATCCCTTATTTTGTAGCCTTGAATTAAAATATTTCTATTGTATTTAGTGAATAGAGTAATAAGTAGATCGAGTTAAACAAGGCGTTTCATTGTGTGAAAAAGGTAATTTTACCAGCTTTTGGTACGTACGAGTATTATAATATAAATAAAAGTTATTTGGTTCATACAGTCAGAATTGCAAATATTTTTAATATTGCACGTTTGCTGTGCTCGCGACAGTGGCGTTCACCTGACGGCTGTGGAACAGATTCTCAAATCATTAAACTGATGACGACTTTTTTGACTGTTTAATGAATGTGTCATTGCCACTAAGTGCTACGGGTTGCGCTTGTAGCGCGTAGCCACGTCTTCGCCGTATGGAGCGCGTAGTCGCTACGAACAGTGTACCCGACAGTCGGGTTATTGGTGCTGAATGTGTTAAAGTAGCACGTGTTTTGTAGCTAACATTGCGTAAAGTCAGCAAAACTTTATGAAGTAAATGTATTAAACGGAACACTCACGTATTTTTAAAACGAGTAATCGTCGACTTATTTAATAGTAGATTGTACAACAAGGGCATAAAGTGACCCATTTTTACCCGAGGCAATTTTTAGGTCTGAGCGAAGCGAAGACCAAAATAGTAGACGAGGGTAAAAATGGACATTTATGCCCTTGTTGTACACTCTGCTTTTCACTTCGATTGCGAGGAAAATGAAATTATATTTTTCACGGCAATTTACACCACGAAATTGTCGTAAAGCGAAAGAACATAATACATAACCAATTCCCGCCAACTTTATATATATATTTTTTTTCAACATGTGATCAGAGTTTCAGACGCTTGGTTTTCTGCCAAGTCAAACATTTCGGAGCATTTTTGAACGATAATCGACTCCTATTTTATGTGATTTACTCAATTTAATGACAGAAAATACGGATTTCTAATAAATTGTAGCAAAAATAAAATAATATAACAAGTTTTGTCATCTACACAATTTTATTGGTCAGTAAAATTGTGCAATATGTTTTAACTGTTTGGCTGTTGAGACCGATTACCTTAGTCTTAAAAGAAAATTTTACTTTTATGCTCTAGAGCATAAAATGCGATTTTATGTCGTCTACGCACGACATAAAGGTGCACTTTTTGAGCATGAGAAGTGAAAAATATATTATTTAATATGTCTGTGTAACACTGAAGTTTTGTTATGAAAGTCAAAAAAATTGTTAGCTTAGCACCCCGACATATAAATGTGTATGCAAGGGTGCCAAGCTAATACTGCTTTGCTAAACTAAATAGCAGTATCTCAAAGGAAAATAGAATGCAAACATGTATACAGCAAGCGTCAAACCGATCTTAACGGCAAGTTGCCAAGTCTAAAATGGCTTCTATCGAGCGGGCATAGGGTTTGCACGACGGATCCGAAATGTATGGGAATATCCGCGGATCCGGATCCAGATGCGGATAATTTCATACATTTCGGATCCGAAATGTATGGGAATATCCGCGGATCCGGATCCAGATGCGGATAATTTCATACATTTCGGATCCGGATTGCAAACCCTAAGCGGGCATCGTTAGAGTACAGTACATGAGGCTTAGCACAGGAGCGCCGCGACAGTATCTCGCCTGCGAGATAGACTACCCGTACCTCTCTAATTAATACAGTTATAAAAAGACAGGTAGTCTATCTTGCGGGCGAAATACTGCTGCTTTTCACCTGCCAATTTTCTCGGGTGCAAAAAAAATCGGTCGTAAAAAATCTGGGGTTGCCGACGCGTGTAGGATGCGGGTGCCAAGGGCAACGAACGATTGGCCGGAGATCCCCGGCCTCGGTAGACGACAGGTTAACTTTCAACATTTTTCAGCAAAATGAAACGCTGTTCGATAATTAATCAATATTACAAAACTAAATGAAGCTTAGAATCATGTTGTTTAATTAATAATATAAAATACATTTTGTTTTAAATATTTAGTCTAATTGATATGGTTGTGTAAATAATAGATGTAAGTTGGTTAAGATATAAATATACGTATTGAACGTCAGAATATATACTTTGTTTTATTTAAAGGAGAACACTGACATTCAGACAAAAGCCCCAAATGTTCCTAAAGCTTCCCATATACAGTCGCCATCAGATATATCGGAGCGGCCAAGATGCTCACAAATATCTAAACACACCTCTATTGTCAAGGCGTTAGAGTGCGTGTTCAGATATTTTTGAGCACCTCGGCCGTTCCGATATATCTGATGGCGACTGTGAGTCTGTGCCTATGCAATGGGCTTGCTGGCCTCTTAAAGTTACATTCCAATTGCCAAAGCATTGCTGCGCAGTATTGCGACGAGCGATATCACTGTCAATCTTGTTATGATAAAATATATTTAAAATATAAAAAAATTACAATGCAGTAAATTCAACTCTCCCGACATTATAACTACGCCGGACTTCCCCTCTGCATACCAGCCATTGAAAAACTCATTCAATTGTTTCTCATATTCTCATGCAATAAATTCTAAATTCAAACTAATTTTACTTTTAGATATTTTGATTTTAGTATAGTTATATTTTGAAATCGTACGCCAAGAGGCACACCATGGAGCATGGACCTATTACCTTAAGTGACACCTTATTGACGAAATATTAAGAATCTTTTTCATTGGCGGTTATAGACTAAAGCGGGATTTACTTTACGAAATTAGTGTCATGCATGTTGTCAGTCAACGAATCCGTTTCACGAAAGCAGTTTCGATATAAGTAATATATGCGAAAGTAATTTCATGAAATAATTAGTGTCGTGAAATTCACAGTGTCGCAGTGACCATGGCCCCATCAGCATCGAAGCTACACGTCCGCACAGCGCAGACAAACTACGAAATTAGTTGCACAATACTAATTTCACCAAAAATTCCTTTCATGTAATTAATGCATGCATTACGAAAATACGGTGCTCAGACTTGGTCTTTGACGGAAGCTCAGAAGTCCAAACTCGGGGTTTGCCAGAGAGCTATGGGGCGCAGCATATTAGGTGTGAAACTAAGGGATCGCATCCGGAACACCACGCTGCGCTCTAAAACTCAGATAATAGATGTAGCTCAAAAAGCGGCCAAGCTAAAGTGGAACTGGGCTGGTCATGTCTGCCGCATGCCGAACGACTTGTGGGCCAAGTTAACCACAGAGTGGGTGCCCCACGAGTCAAACCGGGGATCCGGCAGACCTCGTCGGCGATGGCGGGATAACTTGGACTCCTTTTTGAGAGACTGGCCAGATGTAGCTCAAAACCGGGACGAGTGGAAGAAGAGGGGGGAGGCCTTTGCCCAGCAGTGGGACACAACAGGCTCATAATAATAATAATAATTACGAAAATATTAAATTACACGTGAAACTGTAGGTAAAGCTAAATGTCACAATAATGAAATTAACTAGATATTTTGCTATAAGTGGGGCATACTGAAAGTATTTAGAATAATTATACAAAACTGTAGGTGTAGAGAGAGAGAGGTCCATAACTCGGTCGATAAGTCTAGTGATTAGCCAGGCGTAAAAAATATTTAAAACTATAAATCATTAGTCCTCCTCATTCCTCGCTAGATTAGAAGCCCGTTAAGGAAAACGCCGTCGAAACTAAATGAAATTCGAGTAACATGAGATTCAGAAGCCATTTAGACGGGCTATAAAAGAAACGCCATGAAGATACTATTGCCAAGATTAACGACCCTTCCCACCATTATTCCGTGACATTTCGGATTATCTATGTTCAATTTAAATGGGGCCCCGCTCGAAATGATTACGACTTACTTTTATATAGGGAGTTACATTTCAATTCGATTTAAATGTTCTAATGCTGGATTTACTATCGAAAACCACTGATTTGTGGAAATGGCTTTTCAGGCGTTTAATTTTCAACAAATCTCCGTTTAATATTTATAATGTTTGGTGTCTTGTAAAATTAATTAATGTGAAGTATCGGATTTATTAATTTAATAGCTGTTAATATACCTATGTTATTGTGGAATCCATAATTAATTATGTAATTTGAATTAACCTAAATGTAATAAATATTTTAAGAGGAAAGGGGACGGCCGCTACTCCATACAAACGTAGTCCCCATTTTCCTCTCTGGATATTGACATAATGAAAAATATTTTATTCATAATTGGATGTACATATATTAACCAGAGCCTACATTTGACTTTTTTCGATATTTTGGTAAAGGTAAAAATTACGAGCGAAAAAAGCTTATAAAAACAGATGTCATGCAAATTTTTAAACGCTTCTAACTATTATAATAATTAGAAATTCGGAAAAAATCTAACGTAGGGGTTTAGCTGTAGTGATATACAAAAGATTGTGTCAAAATATTTTCAATAATGTTAATGTCCAGAGAGGAAAATGAGGACTACGTTTGTATGGCGATTTCACGCGGTTCCTCCACTTTCGTCTTAACTTGCAAGTCGTTCTAGATTTTATCTCATTTTCTCTCACTCGTGCAGCGTCCGTAATATCAAGTACAGAGACTCTGCGAGCTAGTGCAAAACGCATCAATATCAGATCAATTAAGTTCGGATTGAACGAATAAAAAGCGGCCAAGTGCGAGTCGGACTCGCCCATGAAGGGTTCCGTAGCAGCAAGTAACATAATAAAATTGCGGTTTACGATTTATGACGTATTAATAAAAAATTACTTACTAGATCTCGTTCAAACCAATTTTCGGTGGAAGTTTGCATGGTAATGTACATCATATATTTTTTTTGTTTTATCATTCTCTAATTTTAGAAGTTACAGGGGGGGGGGGCACATTTTACCACTTTGGAAGTGTCTCTCGCGCAAACTATTCAGTTTAGAAAAAAATAATATTAGAAACCTCAATATCATTTTTGAAGACATATCCATAGATACCCCACACGTATGGGTTTGATGAAATATTTTTTTTGAGTTTCAGTTCTAAGTATGGGGAACCCCCAAAATTTATTGTTTTATTTGTGTGAAAATCTTAATGCGGTTCACAGAATACATCTACTTACCAAGTTTCAACAGTAATAGTTCTTATAGTTTCTGAAAAAAGTGGCTGTGACATACGGACGGACAGACAGACAGACAGACAGACAGACAGACATGACGAATCTATAAGGGTTCCGTTTTTTGCCATTTGGCTACGGAACCCTAAAAAAGAATTGTTCAGAAGTAGGTAGGAGTAGGACATAAACGGGTTAGATAGACGCAGCATCCAGAGTACAACAAGAATGACGATGACGGTACGTTAAAGATAAAATTGACTTTATCTTCTTTTTACTAAAGTAGATAGGGCAAAAAGTAGGGCTCCCGGGACCTTAAGATAAATGTTAAATAAAAACCATAAGTATTTATAGAAAAATCAATCAGTTCGAACTTTAAGATAGGTACGTCAATTAATAGATCTAGAAACGATATGAATTAGATATGTCAGTGTCAAATGTGACGTTTCTTCAAACAAACTGCCGTATTCGAACTTCAAGATATTCACAAGAGACGACACGTACTAGATCCATTCTAGATACGTTATAGTTTAGATATCAACTAGTTCTCTTTTGCAGCGCAATTCGGGCAACCAATGTCACTTTTACGTTAGATAGAGTAAGATATCTATTAGATGTGAATTGGATCTCTAAGTCATATCCTGTGCAAATCGTTCAACAGTATCTCCAGAATCGCGTAAATGTCAAATTTGACAGGTTAGATCTTAAACATATCGTTATCGTATCTTGGTGATGTCTAAAAGATGTCTAATAGATGTCCATTTCAAAATCAGAATCGGGCCCAAATACGTCACTTTTGACACTGACACATCTAATCCATATCGTTTCTAGATCTATTAATTGACGTATCGTAAAGTTCCAATCATTCTCTTTAGATCCAGTCGATAGATCCAAAATGGATCTAGTGAGAAAAGTTTTTCTTCTTAGATCCAACTTCTTTCCGATGGATCTATAGAGAAGTTTTTTTAGTAATAGATCCAGTTGAAACGAATCGGGCAAATTGTTCTATTGACTTAATTTACAAGATATTTATCAAGCTAGGTCACTGTTTTTTTTTTTGTACGGTTTACCTCATGCCTTGTCCAGAACCTATACCAAATCCTATAGGTACAATATAAATAAGTGTTCCGTGAACAAAGTTTTGTACGGAACACTAAAAATAGCAATGGAACATGCCAAGTCCTTCAGATTTCAACCGGTTTAAGGATGACGCGCTAAAACGGTCCGGGCCCGGGCCGGGGCTTCGGACACTTCCGTTTTCTATAGAAAGCGTCACGTGATCCCTGTCACCTGTCATAGAAAAGGAAGTGTCGGGCGCCACGGCCCGGATCCGAACCGTTCTAGTGTGAGTCATCCTTTATCCCGTCCGGTTTTGACCCAAACGCACCTATGACAAACTAAAAAATCTGCTGACCTGAAAAGTAACAGAGGTCATATAAATTAAATCCTACATTTCATGCTTTCTTCCCATTACTTATTATACCCGAACTAGGAATCATTGAATACTAAAATATTCAATACCTACGTAAGCAACAAGTACCTACAATATAGCTACATAGTTCAGGGATGTGGCGAATATTCGCATCCGCATCCGCGGAACTTCCGCATTATTTTCAAAACCCGCATCCGCATCCGTATAAAATCGATGCAGAGCTTAATGCGGTTGCGGATGTCGAACAAGTCGGTACAGCCGGCCTAGCCAAGGTGACAATCGTCATCGCTACGACAACGAAACGCTTTGTGTCTCTCTATCACTCTTCCATATTAGTGCGACAGTGACAGTTGCGTTGCGATCGCTACGTAGCGTAAGCTATTAGCATGTTGGCTACGCGGCCAGGAACGTCTTAGCAGCGGCTTAAGTAATTTCGTTATTACCTTATAACGAAATCGTCTAGATCGAGAAAAGTCGGCCAATTTACTGCTTATTAAATATAACGCACCTATATTCATGCTCAAATACCAAACAATTCGTTTTTAGGGTTCCGTACCTCAAAAGGAAAAAACGGAACCCTTATAGGATCACTCGTGCGTCTGTCTGTCTGTCCGTCTCTCACAGCCTATTTTCTCGGAAACTACTGGACCAATTAAGTTGAAATTTGATATGTAAATTAGTGACCCAAAGATGGATATGTTTTTTTTATAATTTTAAAATATATAGGTTCGGAGTTATTTCATAAAATAGCCAAAAAATTACAATTCCTCCCCTTTTATCTCCGAAACTACTGGGTCTAAAATTTTGAAAAAAATACACATAATAGTTAGGAAAACCTATTAGAAATGTGCAGTCAAGCGTGAGTCGGACTTATGTACGGAACCCTAGAAACGCGATGACGACTCGCACTTGGCCGGTTTTTTTTAATAAAAATTACTAAAACTTACTATTTGACGTTTTTTAAGTACCAAATCTTGACATCCGTATCCGCGGATGTGAGCCTTTAAATATCCGCATCCGCGTCCGCGGATGTCTAAAAATCTGCATTCGCAAATCCCTGCTACATATGTATTACAATATTTCCTCTAGGGACCCAATCGACTTCGATATTGACCAACTCCCAAACGCGCCGAAACTTGCCCGGTCAAGTGTTTTGTGTTAGTTTATTTGTTTAGTTCCTTCGAACTAATTTGAGTTATGAGGCAAATTTTGAAGTTTGTGAGGATCAATTCTAAGATACGGGGGCGTGTAAGGGTTTTAATTAACCTATAGGTCGATACAAAGGATCTGAAGCTGTATAAAATGTATATATAAAATGTGTCTTCTTCCTCGCAATATTCCGGCGTTTTGCCACGGCTCATGGGAGTCTGGGGTCCGCTTGACAACTAATCCCAAAAATTGACGTAGACACTAGTTTTTACGAAAGCGACTGCCATCTGACCTTCCAACCCGGAGGAGAAACTAGGCCTTATTGGGATTAGTCCGGTTTCCTCACTATGTTTTCCTTCACCGAAAAGCAACTGGTAAATAGGTATATCAAATGATATTTCATAATGTTGTACTGGTCACCGAACACTATAATTAGGTAGCTTAGTGTCGGTATGACTCACGACAGTTTAAATTCGAGTTTTTATTACGTGAGTGTTAAAACAGCATACAGTAAGTATAGTATGCAGTATAGTTTGAGATGTGAAATATTATTGAAGTTTGGAAAACAAGAAAAAAATCCTTACTTGAAACTTCGGGTTCAAATCCTGGCTCTTGCTAATGAGTTTTTCGGAACTTATGTACGAAATATCATTTGATATTTACCACTTGCTTTTCGGTGAAGGAAAACATCGTAAGGAAACCTGCATGCATACATCCGGGAAGACATTGAAAGGTGTATGTGAAGTCCCCAATTCGCATTGGGGCAGCGTGGGGACTATAGCCCAGCAAGCACTCTTGCGACTGAGAAGCCTGTGCCCGGCAGTGGGATGTATATAGGCTGAATTATTATTGAAGTGAAAACTTCTTTAGCGGCGCTGAGCACTTTTTGAGGTGGGGAAAAAATGATAAACTCGAGACAGCGTAACGCGTAACGCGCTGACGTCATGTGTGACGGACAATGTTATTCACCAAAGAACTTTAGTCATAACGTATCATAATCAGGTCAGTTATTTAAAACTGGACTTATATATTAAGCAATAAAGCTCCATGTTCTAATCTTGTACGGGCTGAAATACGAGGATCTCACAGTTACATTCTAACTTTATATCACTCCAATATAATTCAATAAAGCTAAGGTGAGTTCGGCAAAGTTTCGGACGTTTTTAGGTGGGTTGAGATGATGTTTATTTTTTTTTCTCAGCTTATGGATAGGGTACGGACATGATTCAAGTACAGAATTGATAATGAAATGCTCTATATAATTGATTTTTATTATGTTTCTAGACGCCATAATGAGCTTGTAATGAGTGATTAAATATAGGAAACAAAATAAATTGACAACATTATTTTTTTACCTGGTGGCGTAAGAACGGACGGGCCTATTAAGTTCGGTCCTATTGCCGGTACCAAAGAGTTTACTATTGCAAAATAACCGGTTTTACCCACTGATTAATATATAGAAGAATGGACCTAGCAGTAATTCGGGCTATCATATCCGACCCGATTTTTATTTTTTTGCATTTTTTCTGTCCGATCTTACACCATGCGCTCAATATTCAAGAAATTATGGTTGTCAAACTTTAGATATGGGGTCAATGAACCCGTGTAAGGTCAATGAACCACGTGGGTTCATTGACACCATAAGCGCGGTAGGTTGAAAAAAGGTGATAAAAGAGGATTTAAGGATAAATTAATATGAAAGTGGAGGAATGAACACGACCATTTTTAATCAGTCTGTGTTTTTATTATTTATAAAGATAGAAACATATTTGATTAATATAAGAGATCACTTAAGTATGTGGCATTACTTAGTTAAGTGTAGAGATCAATACAAGATGATTTGGGAGCTTTATAGTGAGTTAATATCTACTATTTATCACATTTACCTAATACCTAATTTAATTAGAAATAGTGGTGACGCGAATAAAGTTTGAGCATCCCTGAGAATTTAAGATCGGATGATTAGCATCCGATCTTTTACCACTTCGGATTAGACCGGATCTCGGCCTACAGGCATTGTATCAAAATTCTAAATATACAGATTTGTCACAAATTTAATAAAAATAACATGCAATCTGTAAAAGAAACAAATAACGTTTCAACTTGCCAGTTATTTAAGAAAAACTGGCGGAGGGTATTTCCGGACACAAAATAAAATCTCATTTTTTGGACGTTTGCACATATCTCGCGACTTGTTAGTCGGAGCGACAAGTGGGGCCTGAAGGGGGGTGCGGGACAAACGAGCGCATTGCAACACCTTGCTAGCATTTAAAAAAAGCCCCGCAAAAGGCAGAAATTTGAATCATACGATCTTACCCGGTGTCCGATCTTAGTCGATCATCAGAGTCATCTTGGTGAAATCGCTAATAAAAGTGAACTCTAGTGCTGGTGAATAAAACTCAAAATATCATGACCAAATATATTTAGATGCGAGGTCTGCAAGGTAACTTTACAATTTGTATTCGTATTTTAAACAATTAACGTTACAAATTTAAGCTCACTGGCCAGCAATTTCGGAACTAAAGTTTTTCAATAGAAAGGAAGACGGGTCAATTATACATAGCGCTGCAGATATTTTGGACTAGTCATTGAGTTTTCACTTCTGTCGGCACTCCCGGAGTGCAGCCCATTGTTTTTTAATTATTTATTTATTGAATGGAAATTATACTAGTATTATTTTACTGTTAACAAGTTAGATTAAACGTGCCGACTAGATAAAAATAAAATGTCCGAAAATAATATGGTTGATTATAATCAAAAGAAAGTGTACTTGCGGGTACGAATCACTGTTCTTACAAAAACCTCGACAAATTCAATAAAAAGGGAGTTTAGTTCCAAGAAAC
The DNA here is from genome assembly GCF_910591565.1 of Cydia splendana. Lineage (NCBI taxonomy): Eukaryota > Metazoa > Arthropoda > Insecta > Lepidoptera > Tortricidae > Cydia > Cydia splendana. The sequence continues at coordinate 16,690,767 of NC_085975.1, read as the reverse complement.
ATAATAAATCTCTTAAGAAACTGCGTTATTTGAGTTTTTTGTGTTCAGAACTTGTTACACGAATCCAATTTAACTCAGCAGTTTGTTTTAGGTTTTTGTTTTAAATACTAACATAAATCACTAAAGTGACGGGAATGTAAGGATTTCAAACACTACACCTTATGAAACAAAGTCCCCCGCCGTGTCTGTCTGTTTGTGTGTAATGTTCGCGATGAACTCAAAAACTAGTGAACGGATTTGCATGCGGTTCTCACCTTTCAATAGAGTGATTCTTAAGGTTTAAGTGTTAATTTGTTAAGGTTTCGTGTGACCCGTGCGAAGCCAGGGCGGGTCGCTAGTTATAGATATACCCCCTTATTCATAAAACTTTACGGGCCTGATTTAGTTAAATTATATTATATCCCTTTCTTATAAATACATAAGTCAAAATGACAGATAAAGACACACGATTATTATCATGGTATAATAATATACTCCGCCTGGTACTCTCTTCCGACCACGTGACTGACACAAGCCTACGTCATCATGCGACAGCGCTATATAATAGTATGCAATAGCGCTAGACAAAGTGGCAATGTTATTGTGACGTAGGCTTGTGTAACTCTGGGAAGAGAAGACCATGTTTTATTAGACTATGATTATTACTTATTAGCTAATTAGGTAGTTTGATTTGATAGACAGTCGTTAAGAGGATACGGGAGCTGAGATTTAAATATTTTAGGTAAATATATCCGTCTCGCTAACGGAAGCGGCTAATAAAACTAGTGCGATAAGGACAAGGCGAAAATACCTGTGTAAAAATCTCAAAAAACGAGGTTTCGTACTCGACTGTTTCCTTCTCCAAAACTTAACTAAATGTAAAAAAAAAATGAGATCAAATGGTAATGAAATTATCGGTGTCGGATCTGTTTTGCTTTTTAGGCTAATTGATGTCAGTTTTGAATACCATGCTTCTCTTTGCGGCCTCGTACCTAAATTAGGCCATTTTGCGAATATTTGAAGTGCTTAAAAACAAATATATCGAAAACCGCAAAACAGTCCGACACAGATATTAATATTAATAATCTGTGTTGAATAAATCGTTACTCTAGTTTCAAAAACCACGGAGGAAACAGTCGAGTACGTTTGTATGGAGAAATGACCACTCCTGTTGCCTCTTAAGAACAATATTAAACCATCCACTTTAAACTTAAGTAACCCGCAATAAACCTTTAATCCCCGTTTAACAGCACACATAATTCGGTTTAACGCAGATCCCACTTTATTTAGACTTTACGAGTATCCCGAGCATTTCTTAATTAGTAGTAATGTATTAGAACGGAATATTTGAGACGGAATGGTATACGGACGGCGCCATGTGATGCCTATTTATATTCGGGACACATTGACAATGCGGTCGGTGAATTCAGGGCTATAACCGCGAAAATCGAAGTTCACATATTAGACCGCGAGCCACGAACAGATTTCCATGACCAATCGCCTCCCGGGCGATAACTCGTATATTGGTTAATGGCTAATAGGCTCATGGACGTCAGCTGCCGCTCCGTTGGTGGGCTGAGGAATGGCAGCCACCGAAACATGTAAAAAAGAAAACAACGGGTTGCACTCCGGGAGTGCCGGCAGAAGTGAAAACTCAACGACATTCTAACTCAAAATATTAATAACATATAGTGCAAAATGTCTGCAGCACTATGTGTAATTGATGTTAACGCCATCTAGCGTTGTATCGTCGCATTACTTGAAACCCCCTAAGCACATCACTGTAAGTACTACTGGTACTACAGTTAGGTTTAAATAAAAAAACAATGACATTGTCCGTCACACATCACGCAAGCGCACTGCGCCGCCTAAATGAAACAGCAAGCTCAGGCATACATTTTCGCCGCGCGGTAGAAAGAGAGGAGAGACGCCTTACGCGTTACGCCTTACGCTGTCTCGAGTTTATCATTTTTTCCCCATCTCAAAAAGTGCACAGCGCCGCTAAAGAAGTTTTCACTTCAATAAATTATTTTTTTATATCGCCTCCCGTTTGATACTTAGTCAAATGATAGTATAGATGCTATTGTGAATAAAAAAATAGTCAGCTGCTGGGATCGCGGTGGAAAGACCGTCAGCTAGGTACTTGCATAAACATGTGAAAAATACGTTTAACTAAAGGACTAAAGTAGAAAAATGCTAAATTTGCGTACCTCGATGTTTGGGGTAGGCATTGAGAACATTTTTGTACCAAGCACACACACTACACTACTTTCAATCGCTGACTGTATTTTTCTTTCATCAGGCAACTAGTATACTCATCGAGTCGAGACAAATCTAACAGACACACAAATTAGGTTTGCTTTACAAAGTTCCTATGGCCACCTCCTGTCTCCATCATTAGATCAGCTCGATGGTACCATAATATTACATTGTCATCCAATTTTCACAGAAATGCACGAACGTGTTATGCTATTTTAGTCAGTCTCAGTACAAAAAGTACTTAGGTTGACTGAAGTAGCGTGACAAATACGAACGTTTCCGAGTAAATACGATGGTGAAGGATTGTTCACTACATCTGTACGTTTGTATCGAAATGCAATCGTCGCCTTTCATCTTATGTTTAGTTCGTCCTTCCCTCCAGCCGTGTGTATTAATAGTAAATGTATTCTTAGCGACATACAGACAGACGGTCTATTGTTACGCGTAGTACAATCCTGATACACTCCCAGTTAATTATAAATCACAATAAGGGTGCTTCCATTTAATTGTTTTCTTTGTTCAATGCTTATTTAGGAGCGGGCCCAAAATGGACATTTTATACATTGTGGTAGCTTTTTCTTTCTTTTGTATTTGCTCTCATATAAAACGTTTTTTCGTTTCAGTTTATTTACTGAGTATAAGCGTGCTTGTTGTATTAATTAATTGTAATCATATTGTATAGGTTAAAGATAACTAGGTATACGTAGTACTTACACGTAGCTGTATTAATTAACAAGGTTTTATGTAAGTATAAATTGACTTGCTTAATTGTTTATATTGCTTACTTTCAATTAGTAAACTAAAAACTAACATTATGTGGACCATTATGTTGTAGGTATGTAATTATTAAATTGATTGATTGACTTATTCTCATTTCTTTTATTGGTTTTATTTTCTTTTCCTTTTGTAAGAATTTGATATGTTTTCTGAAAGAGCTACGTATTTGTATAAAGTTATGTACTCACTGAGTATAATTGCATGAATTCTATAGTAATTTAAATTGTATTTTTCTTAATTACTCGTAATGCATGTTAATTATAAGATGTAATAATGTTTTGAAAAGATGTGTCCCGCCGAGTTTGTTGCCGGTCCCATATTGGGATACCCTCCTCCAATTGAGGGAGGATTTAAATCTTCCCGGGGCAGAGGTGTAAGGTTGGAGCCGGTAAAGGTTTATTTGACGTTCATAAGCGCATTGTAATATGCCTACTTGAATAAACAATTTTTTATCTTTATCTTTATCTTTATTTAATTTAGTTTCAAAGTTCTTAGTCATTTTTCTCTCCACCTGAAAGGGCATACAACACTAATATTAAGTAAAATCTTATGACACGGCAATCTTACCGTACGGCAGTAGGTACCAGAACAAGGTTCAAATCTTTTTATTTTCTCTTCTTCTTTTACCTAGCGTTATCCCGGCCTTTGCCAGGGTCCGCTTTCCTACTTTCTTTCCTCCACTTTGCGCGGTCCTGGGCGTCGTCTCGTGTGAGCCCGTTTATATATTTTTATTTTATACAATGAAAATGAGTTTTGGTTGTGACTTTCTGGATCACCCACAGAACTTATTTTTTTATGGAGTTAAGTTTTTAACTAAAAAAATAGGATTTATACAGCCTTTAACTTTGTGGATATTTTTTAACCACGGGCAAGACGTGAATCTAAATGCTGTGTGTGACCCATATGTACTGTCGTTCAGTTTATATGAATAACTGGAGTTTGCGAGAAAATTAAATAAATATTATAGGACAATTTTACACAGATCGACAGTTATTTGCCGTGAATGTTGAAATGTAATTACATTCAGGAAATGCAAGCGCATCCAATCGAGAGGCTTAATTTCAATGGTCCTAATATGTACATTTAGCCACTGAATGGAAAATTGGCAGGCTAATAGTTGCATTCGAACTTTTTGAATCTCTGTTTGATGTGATAATAATTTGACGAGCTGCAGGAGGGATGCGTTTTCATCAGAGATGTGGGAGGATACGTAAAGTGTCAAGAATGACACACATACATACATACATACATACATACATACATACATACATACATAGTTAGCAAGTTCCATAGAAATGGAACTTGCTAACTATGTAAACAAAAGTCACTAGTAAATTCATCATTGAGAGACAATTTCAATATGGCGGTTTGTTTACATAGTTAGCAAGTTCCATAGAATGACACTTTATCAAAGCAAGGGATGTGTTTTTTAAGAACCAATAGAATCACTTCATTTGTTTTCCTCGCTCACCGTGTAGTCCTCGCACATCTCTGGTCTGGCCTTAGGTTACAAGTCAGCATACGCGCAAGGTCTATGTAAGAGTCACCCCACACTAGCGTCTCCCGAGCGTCGGCGTTTAGTCAACTCTATTGCTGCTGCTAGAGGCAACGTTGGCGGAACTGCGCAGCGACGCCATTATCCAGGCATAGCGCTAACTAGACGCAGACGCTCAAAAGACGCTAGTGTGGGATGGCCCTAAGAATATTAAGGATTCGATTTTTGTTTTCCATTGTACGCCTAATGTAAATTTCATTCGTTTGCGTGACGTGACGTACGCGTTTGCATTAAGTGTCATGTTGTATGGGATTTTGAGATTCCAAAACGTCCCGCTTGGCGCGCTGTTCAAAATCCCATATAAAAATAGACACAACGCAAACGCGAACGCTCATCATACTATCGAATTAAATTGACACTAGGGGTTCTAAAATCCATTGGCAGAGTTCGGTACACGGCGGGAAGAGGTTGATAGCTCGAAATATTTTATTGAAGAAATTTAAACTTAAAATAAAATAAAGAATAAGTTCAAAAACTAAAACCCGACTACTGCAAATCGCGCTCTAAAAAGTATGAAACAAGTTAGAATTCTTATCTGAAATGATCATACAGGAAATATTATAAGAGTTATCATTTTTTAAATACAAAAATACAACGTAATATAATTTACTAATTTTACATGAAGAAATGCACGCAGAGCGCCGCATATATCCGGCTACGCCCGACTCCTTGGGCATGGAGGCGCCTTCGGCGCCCGGCTTTGGAGCGCGTACAGCGTGCTTCGTACGTCGGGCTACGCCCCACTCTTTTAGTATGAGGGCGCCGAAGGCGCCTGGCTTAAAGAACGCGTACAGCGAGCCTCGTACGTCGGGTTACGCCCGACTCTTTTAGTATGAGGGCGCCGAAGGCGCCCGTCTTAAAAAAGGCGTACAGCGAGCCTCGTACGTCGGGCTACGCCCGCCTCTTTTAGTATGAGGGCGCCGAGGGCGCCCGGCTTTGGAACGCGTACAGCGAGCCTCGTACGTCGGGCTACGCCCGACTCTTTTAGTATGAGGGCACCGAAGGCGCCCGGCTTTGGAACGCGTACAGCGTGCCTCGTACGTCGGGCTACGCCCGACTCTTTTAGTATGAGGGCGCCGAAGGCGTACAGCGAGCCTCGTACGTCGGGCCACGCCCGACTCTTTTAGTATGAGGGCACCGAAGGCGCCCGGCTTTGGAACGCCTACAGCGTGCCTCGTACGTCGGGCTACGCCCGACTCTTTTAGTATGAGGGCGCCGAAGGCGCCCGGCTTTGGACCGCGTACAGCGCGCCACGTACATCGGGCTACGCCTGACCCTTTTAGTGTGGAGGCGTCTTTTGGATCGAGTTCGGTGCGTCACATAGGTACGTTTCAGTATGCTTCGCCTGACCACTGTGAAGGCATTTTTTTTGTCCTGCAATATTGTACGAGGTGAATATTATACTAAGCAACTTTTATTATGGGACCAAACCCGATCTCGTAAAAAAATTGGCTGTTTCATACATTTTGGCTGATCTGGACTTCTATACCTACTCACGTTATAAAATATTGGAGGTCATTAAAAAAACACCATGTATATAGCGGCCAAACAAATTTCTTTTGCAAAAACCTTCTTTTATCGCCGTAGTCGCGTAACACGCGGATAGATAGAATCCAGAGCGCTTTTAGATTCGTAGTTCGAATTACCTACCCGATAAATTAATGTTTTATCGGGTGCATGCAAGTAAAGTCGGGTGCACAAGCTAACAATATGTATATTTAAAATGTGCTAATTGAGCCATTTCAAATGATATATAACACGTCATCATTACTTATTTTTATTTTTTTGGTTCGTGACTTTATGACCTCTAGAGGGCGCCGTGTTCATTTTTTGTGACGTCATATAGCCTATAACTAGCGGACGATTAAGACGATTCGAATGACACATCGATTGTCAAATTATAATGAGTACTTTAGAAGTTATAAGGGAACAGATGAACATACATACATACCTAGTACCTACATACCCACATACATACCGGTGAAAATCATAACCCTGCTTTTGCGTTGCCGTAGTCGGGTAATTAAGTACATAATGTTCAAATTTCTTAAAAAAAATTCCCGTCAGTTATCGTTAACAAGAAGAAATGCAAAACACGTTGGCTATTCAGCTCGTCTGATATACGCCTGGCTTTAAACGTCTCGTATGTAGGTAGAATAAATGAATGAGTCTAGATGTCTAGATACCAGTGGCGATTCTAAACGCATCAAATACATTTCAGTTTTACTAATTCGATTGATACATTTTGTCTCGCTCTTACACATTTGGTTATGAGTAAGCGAGAGTAAGCTCGTCGTTGTAAAGATGTAGTGCATAATTGTTTTCCTTCGTATTTTCTCGAAAACGTTCGTATTTGTCATGCTACTTCAGTCAACGTCAGTACTTTTTGTACCGAGACTGGCTGAAATATCAAAACACAGTCGTGCTTTTCCGTGAAAATACGAAGGAAAATAATTATGCGCTACACTACATCTGTATACAAACTTACATGTCCGAAATGTCATTGATACTCGTATGTCAGTTTAAAATTTTTTGGTTGATTTAAATGTATTGCCCGTGATAAGAACAACAACAACGCTATAATAACTTTATTAATAAAAAAAATGTAAAACTAATAATGACATTTGGTTTTCTAAAACGTTTTTAACCATACCCCGAAGTTAAGGGAATTCAATTAAAACACGGTGTGTAGTGTGCAATACCTCTAAGTTTGCTAATTTACCATACAGACGGTTTCCACGCGGTTACTACATATATTATATGACAAAGTACACTCAGCGTCACGGAAATCGCACCCCTTCGTGCGCAAGCGATTTTTTTAAAGGCCGACAATCTCAACAATAAATAAAACACGTAAACAAAAGAGACATCAGATTAAAGGTTATTAAATTAGCTTTTAAATGATGTCAAATTGATTAAGATAAAACCCATTCTCTAAGAGATAGAATCGCTCGCAATCGCTCGCACCATACGAAGGTGTGCGATTTTCGTGACGCTGAGTGTAGATCTGTCTTAAAATTGTCCTATAATATTTATATGTGTTAAAATTGTCCTATAAAATTTATTTATTATTTTATTATCAATCCAATATTCATGTGTTTTCAGGGCCTTAAGAATCGTGTTCCAGCACACCCCGATGATATCAGGATCTACGCCACGATACTTCCGTTTCCGGTCAGGGAACGCTATTCCACTACTGTTGTTATAAACTTAACAAACCGTGTCTACTGTTTAACTTTCATACCAGTCATTATCCAAATAAACAATTTAATACTTTAAAACACGAAACACAGTCATAAAGAATAGAATGTTTTTATTCGTAAACACACAGACAATAGACATACATAACCGGTCAAGTGCGAGTCGGACTCGCCGACCCCTACTTTTTAGAATTTGTTGTTATAGCGGCAACAGAAATACATCATTTGTGAAAATTTCAACTGTCTAACTATCACGGTTCATAAGATACAGCCTGGTGACAGACAGACGGACAGTGGAGTCTTAGTAATAGGGTCCCGTTTTTACTGTTGACCTTTTGAGTAGGTACGGAACCCTAATAAAAAGAACATAAATATAGAGAATGCCGTGTAGCATTAAGTCCGCCTTTTGTCACTGTATATTTTTTACTGTGCAATAAAGTTTAAATAAATAAATAAATAACATAGGGGGAATAAAGTGTCACGAAATGGCCTCATCTAAGCAAGTTGTTGGCGACCTCCAGCGCTGATCTTCCGAACAAATTCCAAACAAACTTCAGTAGAAACTAACCGAAACTGAACCTCCTGAAACTGACAATATAATCTGAAATTAGCAGATGTCTCCTGAAAGTACTATCAAAAAAATCCAATAATGACTTTGTCTAAGGCACCCCATCTCTTCTACGCGTTGTTGCCACCGCTCATGGGAGCCTGGGGTCCGCTTGACAACTAATCCCGAGAATTGACGTAGGCACTAGTTTTTACGAAATTCACTGCCATCTGACCTTTCAACCTAGAGGGTAAACTAGGCCTTAGGGGTCCAAGGCACCCCATCTGACCTTACATAATATTTTAAGCAATTCCATATACCTACCTTCATTAGGCAACAAATTTCAAACAAACTGGAGGCTATTCATTAAAGGCAATACATCAATTCGATGAACATTCCGAACAATTAAACGCGACGGGTATTGTCCGTCATTTGTGCGGCATAGATGTGGCATTGCAGAAAGACCAAGCATTCAGAAACTAGGTAGGTACAGAGGTAGTGCATAATTATTTTCCATCGTATTTCCATGGAAACGTACGAACGTGTCTTGCTATTTCAGTCAGTCTCGGTACAATAAGTACTTTTTGCATTTATAATTTTTATGCGTAGGTAAATGCAAGCTTTCGCCTACGGATTGCTTGATACGTTATGTTTATTTTTAGGGTTCCGTACCCAAAGGGTAAAAACGGGACCCTATTACTTAGACTCCGTCCGACTTTCTGATACCAGCCTGAAGCCCATAAGCCGTGATAGCTAATTTTCACAGATGAATCAGATGATGTATTTCTGTTGCCGCTATAAACAAATACTAAAAAGTACAGAACGCTCGGTGGGTGAGTCCGACTCGCACGTGTCCGATTTTTTCGATAATATCGTTGCAATAATCTATAATTTTATAAGGTAAGTACTATCTGCGGCTATTTAATCTTCAGGATAAGCTCACCGCAGGGTAATTAATCAATTTCCCGCCATAATTGAAGTGCCCAGCGATGGGCAGCATTCGGAGCAGTTACCCCAGTTTTGACAGTCATGTGTTAGATGTAAAGAAAGAAAATAATAATTGTTTTACGGCCTCCTACCGTAGTAGTGACCCTGCCTAAGAAACAGGAGGTCCCGGGTTTATATCCTCGGGTATACTCGTATCTCAAATATATGTTTCTGATTTATGGATGTATTCCATATATCTATATAAGTATTTATATATAATTATATCGTCGTCTAATACGCACACCACAAGTATTACCCTAACACTAGGTAACGAATCTTATTTTTCATCAAATTACTTTGCCACACTTGGAGATAAAATGCAAAGTTTAAAGAGAGCCAATACCTACAACCTGATGTGGTGAAAATTATATTTCGCCATTGGCTTGAAACCGACCGGACTCTCAAGTCAATTAAAGCATCCTAGTTTCACAATCCGAATATTATTCGCCCCTGTTTTGATTAATGCGTCCGTCTTTAAGAAAACAAAGGAACGGAAGCAATCAACAATGAAGAATTGTACTCAGTTGGAAATTTCAAAGCAGATTAACCGCCCGGTTTGAGACAGACAAAAAAGGGGTTACACGGGGTAAATTCAAAAGATCTCGTTTTTATTTGGAGGAAACGCCGAATTTTCTAACTCTTGAACAGTAAATAAGGATGTTTTTGTTCGTTATTGTTAGAAAGTTTTAGAAGTAGGCGAAGATTTTTCGTTATATTTTTTGTCATCGCGTAATGAGTTTATGCAAAAAAAAGAGTGGAAGTTTCTGTTGTGGCGATGTAAGAAAGAGGTTAGCCTACTAGAGGTGGCCGGTCAACGATTATATAACATGTTTGGATTTGTTTTTTTTTTAGGTGTATTTCATAATAAAACTAGTACTCGATCTAGCCTCAGCCTATCCTATTAGATCCTAATTTACAATGTAACTGCTACACAGACGTCCACTGCTGGACATAGACCTCCCCCATAGACCGCCACCGGGAGCGATCTCTATAGCACACTGCAGCCACCGACTCACACCGACGCGTACGAGATACGGAGAATTCAAAACTTGTCAAAAATCGATGATGACCCCTTAAGTAGGACTTCTCACAAACTCAAGTCATACCTACTACACTGTATAGTGTAAAAGATAATTAAATTAAAAAGGACTTTCTGTGAATTGGAAGAATAGAAAGACGCGTAATCCTCAGGAAATCCAGCTCGCTTAGTGACAAGGAAAATGAATTCTCGCTTTAAATTATATTGCCCGAGCAAAGAGAACTGCTAAAGCTTTAAAGATTAAAATGTAGTTTTAATTTATCATCGGCGGTTTGATATTATTAATTAAAGCGCTGGTGGCCTGGCGGTAAGGGCGTGCGACTTTCAATCCGGAAGTCGCGGGATCAAACCCCGGCTAGTACCAATGAGTTTTTCGGAACTTATGTACGAAATATCATTTGATATTTACCAGCCGCTTTTCGGTGAAGGAAAACATCGTGAGGAAACCGGATTACCCTATAAGATAAGGTTGGAAGCAGTGTTGGCCGAAAGTTAATGCAAATTGAAAATGCTGGCCATTAACCATTATAAATTGAATCGTAAACTGTAATCGTCCGTTACGGTTTAAGGTTCAATTTATAATGGTTAATGGCCAACATTTTCAATTCGCATTAACTTTCGGCCAACACTGGTTGGAAGGTCAGATGGCAGTCGCTTTCGTAAAAACTAGTGCCTACGCCAATTCTGGGGATTAGTTGTCAAGCGGACCCCAGGTGGCAAAATGCTGGGACAACGCGAGGAAGATGAAGGTTTGATATTATTCATTATATGTCCCTTGAGGCCGATTGGGATTTATAGACCGACCGCTTAAATGAGTCCTCGCCTGCGCGGTACGGGGGCGACGGGGAGAGACGACTTAGGGTGGCGAGGAAGGTGCGGGCGGCAGGCGTACGGCGCCCGCACCTTCGCTGTCACCCTTAGTCGGCGAGGACTCATTTAAGCGGTCGGTCTATAACAACTTGTTACGATTTTGATGTTTTGATACGACCTTAAAGATTGCTCATGCTGATGTGTGTGACTTCATGTGCGTGATGGCGCCAATCACCAAGACGATCGTCAAGGTCATATCAAAACCAGTTCAAACCCGTAACAAATTATTGAATCTGAATTCCTTCTGGGTTCCTTGTCAAAAAATCTGGTTTCTTAGATTTAAGGATGACTCACGCTAGACCGGGCCGTGCCCGGGCCGAGGCGTCCGAGATGTAATTTTCTATGACGGCTGATTGGTGATCACTTGGTGCTTTCCATACAAAACGAAGGAAGCTGCGGCCCGGTCTAGCGTGACTCATCCTTTACCTTTACCTGATACGTGAGATAAGTACTGTACTAAACCGTGTATGTCTATAAAAAATTGCAACATTCTTTTCCAAATCACTAATAAGCCAAGTTTGAGAGCGCTAAAGTTGCCAGCGGAGAAAAACTCGCTGTTTAATACCTCAAGCAGGTTTAATTATTTTGTGCGGGTTTCAGTTTAATCTCCCCGCGGTTACTGAGTACTGACGGATTTATATTTTAATTTCATGAGAATTTGGGGTTCTGTGAACTTTCAAAGAAAGTTTAAGATAATCAATTGTTGGTAACGAAGTAAGTGAGGCGACGAGAACTGGACCCCTAACTAAATTTCATTCAATAACGTAACGAGCTTTCGCGTTTGCGTTATATCTAAAGTGTCATTCTATGGAACTTGCTAACTATGTAAACAAAAGTCACTAGTAAATTCATCATTCAGAGACAATTTCCATATGGCGGTTTGTTTCCATAGTCAAGTTCCATCGAATGACACTTTATTTTTGCATGGAATTTTGAACAGCGCGGAAAGCGCGACGTTGTGGAAACTCAAAATCCCATGCAAAATGACACTTTAGCAAACCCGTACGTCACGACGTCTCGAATGAAATTTACACTAGAGGTGCCTGAAATCATCTCTAATTTAATACGCACATACCAGCCCTAAGTAAAAAGGAGTGTTGTTCCAGTTTGTACCCAGGGTAGGTAATTAGTCAAAAAAGCAAGCCGACTTGGCTGTTTCGAGGTCTTGGAGGACAGCGTTGAGGTTTAAATGTAAACCCGATGTTGCCGTATTCCACGGCCAGGAGATGCTGTAGCTGCCTTACTCTTGCCTCGGGTAGATGGGAGATGACCCCCCTCCAGAGAGCCCCTTCCCCTCCCCACCAGAGCGAGAATTTGCCCCCTCCCCCTCCCAAAGTACGACGTGGGTCTCAGCGTCCACCCTCAGGCATAACGTTACCTGAGCATTTGACATGTCAACATGTTATTATAGATTGTCGTTATAAAATGAGAGCGTACCTTTGAATGTATGGTAGAGTCTGTGCGGAAAGAGAAGAGTCGTGGAATGTATGGGGCCCCATACATTCTACGACTCTTCTCTTTCCGCACAGACTCCAGCGGCTTTTTGGACTCTTAAAAACTGTATACGGAACACCCAGACTATGTTCAAACTCGTATTTGCTCAACGCCCAGTGACCGAACCCGTCCGCAGCTCAACGTAATTTCTATGAAAACTTCCAGCGATCAACCTAATGGATTCCGTCGTTAGTTACCGTTGTATTATTTCATTGAAGTTCTCTCTGACGAAAGTGAGAACAGATATAAGTACCTAATATTATTTTTTCTTCAATGGACAACGTTGAATTTGTGTGTGGAAAACCAGAAAATGTTGCGTAAAGCCAGTGGACTGTCTCATTCGGTTGGGCTTAATTTAAAATTTAATTGAATGTATTTTTTTTAGGGTTTTTCATGAGGGGTAAGATGAAAAGTCGCCCGTAATGCTTCGGCATATGGACGTTTTTGACGTGATAACGCCTTATAATTTTATTTATTTCCACACATACAAATATCATTACAGGCAGAACCCAATGCGACATAAATCGATGAATACCGGTAACATACACAAAAAAATGTTACTTTGTGGACATATCTTCATGGTAACGTTGTGGACAGATCTCCATGGTAATGTGGTAACGAAACGTTACGTAATGTAATGGTAATGTTTTCTTATGACGTTATCACGTAAAATTATCGTCCGTAAACCGACTTTACATACAACCATATTTTTTTTGTCTTACCCCTCATGAAAAACCCTGTTCAACCTACCCCAACGAATCTTACCTCTCGTTTTCCAAGTCGGCTGATATAAATCAAATGTCCCCAAGTTTATCCCTGCTTTCAAAATAATTTAGCGTTTAAAAAACGCATTATGCACGGAACTGCGGGACGTTTGCCAGTGCATGTAAATTGTTGGAGATAAAAATCGCGCTTGCCATGCATAGGATAGCCGTGGGGCCACGAAAACTGACTATGGGCCTGATAAGAAGTTAAAGATACGTCAAAAATTTGCTAAAAATACGATATGGGTCGGATATGACTTTGACGACCGGTCTGGCCTAGTGGGTAGTGACTCTGCCTGTGAAGCCGATGGTCCTGGGTTCGAATCCCGGTAAGGACATTTATTTGTGTGATGAACACAGATACTAGTTTCCGAGTCATGGGTGTTTTCTATGTATTTAAGTATTTATAAATATGTATATAGTATATATATCGTCGTCCAGTAAACACAAGCTTTATTGAGCTTACCGTGGGACTAGGTCGAGCTGTGTAAAATTGACCTATAATATTTATTTATTTAAGATACGTCAAAAATTTGCTAAAATTACGATATGGTTCGTATATGTCAGTGTCAAAAGTGACGTTTCTTCAAACAAAATCGATAATATTGCATTATCACTAAACTTACATACATATGTGAAGTTCCAGCTCAACCTAATCTAACAAGTAACTCTAATTTAACGATTTCAGTAGAACATACATAGGTACAGTGCAAGTAAAAAAAAAGCTTGTAAAATACTTCTACACGGCAAGAGTTACGTCATAGTTTTATAGAAGTTTGACGTTTAAAATAACTCTCGCGCTGCGTGTGCTATCAAAATTGTTGCAGACTTTTCTTGGTCTATAGTATGTATCTTTTACATATTTAAATAAAAGTAAACAAACAATTTGTACATTTTCGGGTAGTTATTACATGTATTGGTTAACCAACCAAATACAAAACCGCCTGGATCTGTCACTGAACGACCTGACATTAACCTACATTATTTGATCATGTAATGTTTTCATCTACCCTCAACTGGCTTATAGAGCCATTTGAGGGTAGATTTTGTTAACTTTTATTTAAATACCGTAAAACGGGGTGAAAAGACACGATTTTCAACTTCAAGGACGATTTTCGCCAATAACCCAAATTATAAAAGTAAAAATATTGATATCATTTTTTGAGTCTTGGCTAGTTCTTCAATTTTGCATTTGTGAAATAAATTTTTACCTACCCAATTCAGAGAAAATCAAAGAAAACTACCTGTTTTCTCCATATCTTTAAAACGGGGTCGATAGACACAAGAAAGGGATGAATAGAAATATTAAGTTTTAGTTGTCATAGGCATCAAATTTGGTCATTATTATGTTGATACTGTATTGGCAAATGGTATATACACGGTAGTAATAATATTTATTTTGTATGAAAAATAGGGAGTCTAAATACATCATAATTTTTAAAAGTTGTAGAACAAAAGTGTCACCGTTTGAGGAGTACAATCTATGTTTTAATTTTTTGCTCATGTTACAGGCCACACCCGGTATATCTGTTAAATAGCTATTTCACACAAAATTATTTTTTTGTGTCTTTTAACCCTCAAGGCGTGTCTTTACACCCCTTTGATGTATCTAATCACCCCGTATGACGTAACTATTCACCCCATATGCGTGTACACTGACCCCTTTATCACGTAAAATTGCTTGTTATTAGTTTTTTGCAAAAAAAATGCTTGTTTATATAGAACATTAGTGATATTATTTATTATTTAGGTACTACAGATACTATATTACCAGGTTAGCCATATTTTACTTAGTTAATGTCAAAACATTTACCGCTAGAACAAAGTTCAGACAGGCTTCATTTCTTACCTCGGCGAGACCTTACTTTAGAGTCAAAAAAATCTAACTTTTAGGCAGTTTGATGAAGTTCTTTTGGTATCTATGTAGAGAGTCTACTATATACGCATTTCAAAAAATCTAATTTTAGAGATGTACGTTTTTAAATATAACAACTTAAAAGAAAATGTTTAAAATGTCTCTATTCACCCCGCGATTTCTGCTGACCCCGTTTTACGGTACCTAAAGATACAGTGTACCTATAACTCTACCAACCCCAATAATAAGTGCGGGCGAGGTAGATTGCGATCGAGTTTACACGGTCGCTTAAGCGTCAAGTATTCGCTTCTTTCCTGGCTCCACCCGACATACAACTTGCACGATAATCTGTGTTCCACAGTTTTACGACATTAAGCCGCCCCACCACACAATAAAGCCCAAATTGCCGTGCCAGCTCAGAATATGCTTAGGTTCCCTGAGTTAGATTTAACACCGCAAGAACGGAAAACTTCTTGGGTCTCCAGTGCTATTCAATTTTCTATTTAGGACTTGGAATTTGTGTTCTAACTTATGTACATAGATTCGGCAATAATGGTCTTTAATACAAGTGGCCGCAAATAAACGAAATAATGCTGGTATCTTCTTCTTAGTATTGTACAACAAATATCGTAACGTATTTTTATAGTACATATGGTGCTATTTTACCGCATTAGTGCGATAATTAGCACATTACGACACTATGTGGAAAATTTAAAGGGCCATATGTACTGTAAAACGTTGTACGATACATGTGCGAATAGGTAATTCGCAACTCGTGTCGATTTACACTCCCTTCGGTCGTGTTTTAATTTATCCATTAATTTCCTATTTTTCGCACTTGTATCGTAATTATACTATTATAAGTCCTAATTTATATAAAACTGTCACATTTTACAAGCTTTTATTGAGTTTCACCTGACCGTTGTCTGTCTGTCTGTCTGTGTGTAATCAAATCTTGCAAGTTAAATTTGATCCACTTCCCGGTTTCCGATTGAGCTGAAATTTTGCATGCATGTATAAATCGGATGACAATGCAATATTATGGTACCATCGAGCTGATCTGATGATGGAGACAGGAGGTGGCCTTAACAAGCTTTTATTAGGTCGACCTGTATAGTAACTATGTAATGGAATCTTGCAAGTTAAATTTGATCCACTTCCCGGTTTCCGATTGAGCTGAAATTTTGCATGCATATATAAATCGGATGACAATGCAATATTATTATGACATAGAGCTGATCTGATGATGGAGCTGGAAGGTGGCCATAAGAACTCTGTGATGAAACAACGCACCCAAATTATGTTAGGGGTTTTTAGAATTGTCTCGATGAGTATTAGTTGTCTGTCGTAAGAAAAGTACAGTCAGCGATAAAAGCTTGTACCAAAAATGAAATTTTTGCCAAAAACTTATTTAAGACGCAACACAGCATGATTCAATGCAGTATCAAGGCTGCCATGTCCGCGGCATTATCGTTAATATTATAAGTATTGATTGAACACTTTGTTTCACTTCTGTCCAAAGCACCCTCTCGTCTGTATACAGAATAGATAAATAATAAATAAATATTATAGGACATTATTACACAGATACGTATATAACGACCACACACACACACAGAGAACAGAATACAACGAACACAGAACAGAAACTCACACATAAACAACATAACACACACACAGAACACACACAGGCACAACACACAGAATAGAACGGCCGTTGAACCAGGTCCACTGCTTGCCAGGGTCTACCCGGTATTCCCTTGGTATTTGTATAGGTATTTAGCATAACGTCACCTCTAAATTCACCCCTGTCATTAAACCTATTTTTTATACATTTGGCAAACAAATATACAAAATTTAAGCATAAGTATTTAAGGCCTTCCTCTTTTTTTGGAAGTCGGTTAAAAACCAGAGACTTTTTACTGACAAGAAAAGCTCAAAACTCCGAAGTAAATCCCTACTGTCTGGGACAATGGCTCATTTGAGAAACTATTCTGATCTGTCTGAGTGATACGCCAAGCTATTCTTAGAGCTTAGATAAATTTCACCTCAAATAAACCAGCTAGTCTCTCAAGACATTTCCGTCAGTAGAAAGAAAGCTATAAATTAAAAAAGGGTTATCGTCCCATGGAAAATTAAAATTACGCGCATTTTCCTCCAAATTGTTTGACCGGCTATATAAAGAACCTCGTCAGCTTCTACAGGCCAGTTCAGACGGGACGATTTTTCATCCAACCCGATTAAATTGACAATTGAATCACATGGTGACGAAAAAATTAAATTGGCTCATTGGCTCGCCGATTCCACTATAAAATTGTGTTTGTGTGGACGCTAACTTAATGAGATTGACGCAAAAAAAATTCTGACGCCTAGGCAGGTCTTCAGAGATTCTGCAGCATTTTTTATAAAAAGTTCAAAATTCTAAGGATGTGTAGATTCTTAAAATTCCAGATCTGTTTAGAGAGAGAAAAGTCTGCAACGGTGCAACGCAGTGCAAGCGTTATTTTAAACGTCAAAATTATGCCGTATATGTAAATAACACTTGCACTGCGTGTGCTATCACAATCGTTGCAGACTTATCTTTGTCTAGCTCTAGTCTAGAATAATTTACATTGAAATTTAATATTATAGGTACATAAAATTAAAAAATCGAAATCTATCCTATTCCATTTTTCATGAAAATGTTCCATAATTATATTGGTCCTTAAGAGGCAAACACTCGTCCGCGTTAAGCGATATACCTACCCAACAATCCAATTTTGGAAGGTTTTAGACTAGAATTCTTGAAGTTTGTTTAATATTATAGTGATTAAATATACGGGTAAAGAAGATGACAAGATCTGACGAATAATCCTTGTCTGTCTGCTGCATTCATGTTATTTTGCACAAGAGATTACTTTAGTAAAACAATTTCAAAGACTTAATGTTAAACTGTTTGTTTAATAATGAATTTGTTAAACAAATAGTTTAGCATTTAGTTCGAACAAAAAATGCGTGACGTAGGTATTGTCATGTGTCATGTGACGGAAAAGGTATTACGAAAGAAAGTGGAGGGAAGTAACGGGAGAGGAAAACCGAGGAAAAGGTGGATGGACTGTGTGAGAGATGATATGAAACGAACGCAAGTGAATGATGGCGAGAGAGAGGTGTGGAAGAAAAAGACATGCTGCGCCGACCCCCAGTGAATGGGACAAGGGCAAGAGAGAAAGATGAATGAATTTAAAGTATGGATCTAACTTTTTACCTACAGTAAAAAAACCGTAAATCAAAATTACCAAAAGTCACCGGCGTCAAAACACGTTCTCATTACGTTCAGTCCCACGGGAAATTCCCGTGGCGGGATAAAATATAAACTCCGTGGCATGTTGGCAACAAGCCCCTGGACACTTATGCCGTTATTCATAAACGTCCGTCACTTTTGGAACTGTTGTTTTGAAATTAAGGACAAAATAATAAAGACAATGAGACCAAAATAATCACACAAGGCGATATTCGTCCAATCCTAAGCACGTCTCGTATCGTAAGTAAATATCTGCCTATTCATGAGCCATGAATAGCTCTTACAATTAGGCTATATATAACTGTACGGTAATTTGTAACCAACAAGATGTAAACAAACTTGGAAAGGGCTATAATAATTATATAACTTTTAATTGGATTCTAAAATACCAACTCATGTTTATTTCTCTTGAGTTAATAACTTACTTAGGTAGGTACCAATAATTTGGCGACTCCGGCGCTCTTAAGACCAATTTGAAGTTACGTTTTGATATCAAAATGATGTCTTTTTAGGGTTCCGTACCCAAAGGGACCCTATTACTAAGACTCCGCTGTCCGTCCGTCCGTCCGTCCGTCCGTCCGTCTGTCACCAGGCTGTATCTCGTGATCTGTGATAGCTAGACAGCTGAAATTTTCACAGATGATGTATTTCTGTTGCCGCTATAACAACAAATACTAAAATCAGAATAAAATAAAGATTTAAGTAGGGCTCCCATACAACAAACGTGATTTTTGACCGAAGTTAAGCAACGTCGGGCGGGGTCAGTACTTGGATGGGTGACCGTTTTTATAGATAATGGTACGGAACCCTTCGTGTGCGACTCCGACTCGCACTTGCCCGGTTTTTTTTGTCATTTGCGCGTGCATTTCGGTCATACTTGTTCGTACATGTATAGGTCCGAGCGAGAGGCGAACGATAACAAAAAGACATAATTTTGATATCAAAATGTACGTTCAAATAGGCCTTCTTGTTTAAGTCCTAAGCTAGCAAAGTTCTCCCACGCAAGTTCTAAAGCATTAGAACTGTATCGCAGTAAACTGTAAATTCTAACTCAATTACCAAGTATCCAAACGCAAACAAAAACCGGTACACAAACAAAACAATCCAGCAGAGCATTAAATTATTACTTCATGCACGACGGTGCTAAGTTGGGACTATAGATTACCCGCAGAAATAGATGCGATACACAATAGAGTCAGACAGAGAAAAGTCTCCAGCGATTTTGATAGCCCATGCAGTGCAAGTGTCATTTTAAACGTCAAACTTCTATGAAATTATGACGTATAAATAACACTTGCACTGCGTGGGCTATCAGAATCGCTGCAGACTTTTCTTGGTCTAACTCTAGGGTATTTGACTGTATTTGAAATAAATTACTTTACACCATACATGAAATAAAGCATCAGAAGATTAATAGAGAAACGTAGACAGCAGTTATTTTTAGACACAATTTCTATTCTAAAACCTGTATAGTAGAACTGTAAAGAGTAGGTAATTTGATCGTGACGTCACATGCCAGTGTTTCATATAAATTCCATAATAGCAAAATCGAGCTAGAAAAAAGAGACTGATTTGACTAGTAGTCCCTACGTTAACGCCGCACCAGTAAAGGATGACTCACGGTAGACCGGGACGTGTCTGGGCCAGAGCTTCCGGGGCTTACTTTTCTATGAAATGACAGGCATAGAAAACGATGCTCCGGAAGCTCCAGCCCGGACACGGCCCGGTCTAACTTGAGTCATCCTTAAAGCCGCAACAGCAACGCTGCTGCTGTATCATCGAAAATGTACCTTTAATTTTTTTATGGCATCTTCTAATTTGTCTTTATTAATTGACGTATCTAATACTCGAATTAGATCTAGAGTGGGTTGAAACTTTTTCTGTATGACGTGTATGGCTCGGGGCCTGAGAAATATGGCGTAGCTGGAATAATTTCTCATATTCATTGGTGCTCATGTTTATACTTTTAACGTACCCCAGGGGTAAATAACCTACCCGGTTGGATTTTTGGGTTAAAATATTTAAACGGTAGGCAATTAATCAGTTTCTGTTGTTAAACTGTAACGAGGAAGACTAACAGCTTGGCCACGACATTGCGCGACTGGCGACGACGGCGGCGGCGGCAATCATAGGTTGGAGCGAGAAGCAGCGATCGGACCTTTCGTTCCCACTTATGGTTGCCACTGCCGCCGCCGTCGCCAGTCGCGCAATG
This sequence comes from Cydia splendana, assembly GCF_910591565.1. NCBI lineage: Eukaryota > Metazoa > Arthropoda > Insecta > Lepidoptera > Tortricidae > Cydia > Cydia splendana. The sequence continues at coordinate 16,669,949 of NC_085975.1, read as the reverse complement.
TCGTGGCCGAGCCGTAAGCAAAGCTTGACTCCAGTTACTTCAATATTAATCACTACACATTTGTCGTCACCCTTTTAGATAGGGCAACTTAAGACGAAATTATAGTTTTTATATTGAATTTTTACACATTTTAATCAAGGGCAAATGTCATGGAAAAATTCACACGTACGTAAATGTACGTACGAAATGAGGCAGAAATTTTATTTATAATTTTGTGATTACACCACGGTTATAACATTGTGTGTGCCACGGGTGGTACAGGAATTACGAACTCGTGTTAATGAAGTCCTCGCCTTCGGCTTTGGGCTTCAATTTTATTCACATTCGTCCGTAAATTCTTGTTTACTGCCCTTAATACACAGTGTACCTACTATTTCATGCAAAGATTAAACACAGGCGGCTGCTCTTAAATTGATTAATTATTGTATAGTGCACGGCATCCAAAAAATAAGTTGGTATTTTCTAAATCGACGAGTAAATATTTCTCCGATAATTCCAATATTCTTAAAGTATCGTGGTTTTAAATCGCCGTTTAAGTCGGTAAAACCTTCAAAGGCAAGTTTTCACTGCATTTAACCGCTTTAGAGATAACTTTAAAGAAATATTTTCAAAGGGGTTTTCCGCTAACTTAAATATTCCATCTATTGAGTGCTCGTCTAAAATTCTAGCGAAGCATAGACGATCACGAAACCGCCTTTCCATACAAGCGTATTCCCCTTTTTCCTCTCTGGATATTAACTTCATCATCATAATTCTTACGAGCCTGGCTCTTGTCGGTGATATAATCGCCATTCCGTTCTTCTCTATGCCACTGTTTTAGCTCCTAAGGCCAGGCCAAAGCTTTGGCCTGGCCTTTTTGCAAAGAGAAAGTCATCGTAGTCACTGTCTGTGTGTGTGTAGCTGGGCAGTTTAAATTTATTAGTTAATATTTAGTTTAGTTAATATTTCTGTTGCCGCTATAACAAACAATACTAAAAACAGAATAAAATAATAGTTATTTGTACAACAAGAGATCAAAGTTTGATATTTCTTCGAGTGCTTATTTTGGGTCCCGTGCAAGCGAAAGATTCTATAATAGATTCACGAGCGTAGCGAGTGAATCTAATTTAGAATCTTGAGCGTAGTAAGGGATTCAAAAGCGCACGAGATGTAAATAACTTTGATCTCGTGTAGTACACAAAATTTTTCACCCTAAGCAGTGAGAACATACCTAGAGGGACAGAGATAATAGAACCCAAGTATATCGAACTTGTATTAGACCCCGCATGTTGAAATGACTATAAAGGTCACTTGAATGTCATTTTGTCTCACTCAGTGAGCAAAATCGCATTTTGCTCACTGAGTGAGACACAATCAGTGAGCAAAATGCGATTTTGCTCACTGAGTGAGACAAAATGACTCAGTGAGCAAAATCGCATTTTGCTCACTGTTTTTAAGAAGCAAAGTACCCTTGTTCGAGCTGCTGAGGTGAAAATATTTTTTCACATCACTTATTCGAAAAAGGGCTTTTTCTTCCCCGCTAGGAGGGATCAAAGTGAAACTTTTCTTCTCTGCTAGGAGGGATCAAAGTTGTACTTTTTTATTCTAGGACACGATTTTTTCTTTCTTTCATACTTTTTTTTTTGTCAAATAATACATATTTTAGAACAATAATTTCCTCATAGTTGATGTAAAAAGCAATATGTGTCACACGGTATCAAAATTATTTCATCTTGGGCGTTAACACTTGAATCCCTCATTACGCTCAGGATTCAATATACGCCCTTGACGGAAATATATCATTTTGATCCCTTGTAACACTAACTACTATAGTGGGGCTCCCATACAACAAACGTGTTTTTTTGCCGTCTTTTGCGTAATGGTACGGAGCCCTTCATGCGCGAGTCCGACTCGCACAATGGCCGGTTTTTTTTCTATTCTTCCTTCGATAGATGGATAAGTATTAACGTTATTGAAAATATTTTAATGCAATTTGATGAATATTAACTATAGCTGAGCCCCGTCGATTTTTTAATTATTACAAGAGTTTTAAGCATTAGAATTTTTTTCCGCTCCTAAAGGAAGACTCCCGCTAGACCGGACCGGGGCCGGGCCGGAGCTTCCGGCGCATCGTTTTCTATGGAAAGCACTACGTGATCACCGATCAGCCGCCATAGAAAATGACATGTGGGACGCCTCGGCCCGAGCCTGGCCTGGTCTAGCGTGAATCATCCTTAACTCTTATAATAATGAAAATTTAAAAAAAATGTAGCGATGAGGCATAGTTATGGTTAATATTCGTAAAATAGCATAAAAATGTTTTCAATAATGTACCTAAATATCCAGGGAGGAATATTGGGACTATGTTAGTATGGACAGGCGAGTTGTCCCTTTCCCCTTAAAGTAGATAAACCTAGTTTCTAGTCCTTAGAGATTAGGTCTTTGTTTTGACAGATACTAAGTAATTACTTACTTAATGGAGTTTTGTCGGACACCATTTAGTTTGAATTAATTCTAGGTTAGGCCGCACAAGAAACTATTATGTGGACGAGGTTTAAGTAAGTACTATTACATTTCGGGCATTTCGTTACAAATTATGTTTTAAGACGAAAGTGGACGACCACCCTAAACCGCCTTTCCATACACACGTAGTCCCCATTTTCCTCTCTGGATTTAAACATTACTAAAAATATTTTGCCACAATTTGATGTACATCAACATTATGAAATGAAACAGTTCTTTTGATTTTTTTTTATTTTTATATTACTTATGTTATACAATCGTGATATAATAGAGAGCTTTTCAGCCGAGTACCGTGTTTAGGCAACGAAGCTTGCTGAGTTGCCTAAGTGAGGTACGAGATTGAAAAGCTTTGATTGATTGATTTAGGAGCGGCAACTAAAATCTAAGCAAATTTTTAAGATCCTATTTCTATACATATTAAAAATTCTTTTTTTTTTATTGTGGTAATATTGTTATTTTACGATATATTTTCTTCTAGTTTACATCGTTGACATACAGGTCCAAGAGTCTCTTTGCCAGAAATGAATTCGGCAGGTACTATTGAAAATCCGTAACATGGCAAAGGCTAACAAGAGTCTTATCAAGGCATAAATAATTTACGACTAGCGACCCACCCCGGCTTCGCACATAGTATATAATTATAATATAATTATACACTCTATTGATTGGAGAAGTATGACGAAGAATCGATTGGTGAAAACCGCATGATAATCCGTTCAGTAGTTTTTGAGTTTATCGCGAACATACATACACACAGGCAGACGCGGCGGGGGACTATGTTTTATAAAGTGTAGTGATTTTCAACCACCGTCCATGCAACAAACTTCGCAACTCATATCACTCAGTAACATCTCAAAGCTTTTAAAGCACATTTAAAGGGGATCGTATTTTCAGCGGAACCCATGACAAAGCCCGAGCTCACTGCAACACGTGTACGAAATGCGAGACCGTGTAAAGCGCGGGGAAATCTGATTTGTAATCACCGCCTCGGAAGGCAGGTATTCTGTGCTTTCCTTTTTTTACCACGTTGGTGGTTTCTTTTGGCCCACTTGATGCAGTAGGTCTAGCCAAAAAACTTTTGCTACATGCACAAACACCGATTATGAAGCGCTATGGCGGATTTGCAATCTTTGACGCCCTAGGCCCCAGGCCCTGTAGCCGCCCCTATCTCAGCATCATATTGACTACATTTTTAGTTATTTCTTGTTTAATTAGCGAATTTTTTGTCACAATTTTTCGCCCCTAATATCTTGCCGCCTTAAGCCCGGGCCTACCTGGCCTTAGGGAAAATCTGCTACTGATGAAGCGTTCACAAAGAATACAGCACAACTGAGTTGTATTCTATCCCATTTTATACAGTCACACTCCGCGATTTTTACGCCATTTACGGTCCTAGCAAAATTGGTGTTATACTTAAGCTATGGAATGTCCAATATTCAACTAGCACCCTAAATGGCGTAACAAACACAGAGCGTGACTATAATTATTATGGAAACAGAGAATGCACTCAATCTGTAGTGAAGTTTTCTTTACTATAACTTACCGCCCACAGATTTAATGCCGTAATTGTTTAAGCCGTATTTACCAAATCAGTAAAATATGTTTTTAAAGGAAAGATTTGGCTGATCCTAACATGCCTATAATAAAACAGGAACGTCGTGTTTTTATTAAGAATCGAATGAATGCACATAATACCCGTCTTTCGTGCTGCACACTCGGCAACTCGTGAGGCCCCGAGCTTGTCTGCGGTAGCTCTTTGGAACCCGCTTGTTTTTGTACATTTTGTGGCAAGTTTATAAAGACACTATAGACAAGACAATTAAGTGTGTAGAGTTAGACCAAAAGTCTGCAACGATTTTAATAGCACACGCAGTGCAAGTGTTATTTTAAACGTTAAACTTCAATGAAATTATGACGTATAAATTACCTTACATTTACAATGCGTCATCATCATCATCATCATCAGGCTATATTAGTCCACTGCTGGACATAGCCCTCCCCTAAAGAGCGCCAAAGCGCCCTGTCTTCAGCTTGCCACATCCAGCATCTGCCTGCAGTCTTTCGCAGATCGTCATCCCACCTGGTCGGAGGGCGTCCTACACTACGTTTGCCGAGTCGCGGTCTCCACTCAAGAACACGTTTACCCCAGCGGTTGTGGGTTCTTCGTGAGATATGGCCAGCCCACTGCCACTTCAGCTTGCTAATTCTTTACAATGCGTATGCTATCAAAATCATTCCAGACTTCTTGGTCTAATTCTAGCCGTATTAAGTTAACCATAGTCTTAACTGTAATCTATAACAAACCAGAAACAAACATTTTTCACATCACTTATCCGGGAAAGGGCTTTTTCTTCCCTACTAAGAGGGATCAAAGTGCCACTTTTTTCAGTCAATTCTTCTTTGTAACTTATTTTTTTTTTAACAGAATAATTTCCGCGTAGGTGATGTGAAAAGTAGTATGTGTCACATGGTACCAAAATTATTTCCACCTTGGTCGTTAACACTTGAAACCCTGACTACGCTCAATAAAGGACGACTCACGTTAGACCGGGCCGTGTCCTAGCCGGAGCTTCCGGCGCTTACTTTTCTATGACATGACAGGCGATCACGTGATGCTATCCATAGGAAACGATGCGTCGGAAGCTCCGGCCCCGACACGGCCCGGTCTAACGTGAATCATCCGTAAGTATGTCAAACGAGTAGTAGTAGGCCATAGCAATCCAGCGCGGGAACGCTGCTGCGCGATGGGCACCCTACCAAGAGCGCAAAATTTTGATAGGTATTTTAATTTTTTTTACTTTAGTTATCTTAATTGTAGTTCATTTTAGTTTTATATTGATTTTGTTACACTAATCTATCTATACATATAATAAAGCTGAAGAGGGTCGAAAGTCTGTACATGGAAGATATTTGAAAAAAAGTTGGCTGGGGATACTTAGAATTGATAACAGAACACGTTCCAACAGTTTTTAGAATTTTTGTCTGTTTGTCTGTTTATCTGTTTATCTGTTTGTCTGTTTATTTGAACGCGCATCACGTGAAAACGGCTGAACGGATTTTGATGAAAACTATACTAATCTGTCGAGAAAATCCCCGGCCAGGTTATAGGCTATAAAAATTCAAGCCCTAAAAGGGGGAATAGCCACAACATTCGATTGACTTAAGTTTGCCCCTGAATCGTATGGCGCTACTTAGAAAGGAGGGGCAAACTTTTTTCAAATATGTGCTAACACTATAGAGTACCCTGGTAAACTAACAGATGACGCTGAATTTAATACGATGTGATATAAATAAGCCACCGAGGAAGGATTTTGCCAAATAAACTCTAAGTTTAGAAGACCCCTCTTCTAAAATTTCAATCAATCGTACGGATATCAACAAATTTAATTGAATAATTGTGTTAATTTAATAATAAACAAAATTAAACGACAGTAAATTAATTGCCCCTCATTGCACAGTGCCATCTTTTGGGGAGCTGAGTAAACATTAAGTAACCAAGAAAACTAAAAATGAGTTTACATAGTTACCTACGTAGTGGTAAAATAAACACACATATCAACACGCGTATAATTGCATAAAATTATTTAAAATTATTTATTTTCACCGTCATGAATTATACCTAATCGTAATTATATCGCATCCATATCAAATCCATATTCATACGTATCGCCTCCTTAGGCACTTAATAATGGCCACTGCAGCAAATGACATTCGGTTGGCGACTGCAGCAGCATTACTCTGCTACAACGTTAATGCTGCAGCACTGTCAATTTTCGTGACAAAATGATGTAACTGATTTCCACACTAAAAGTAAAAATGTACAACTGTCTATCAAAATCCGTTTTTAATATCGAAAAATTTTCGCGCTCGCTTCGCTCGCGTTTTCAATATCTTTCTAGCATATGGTAAAGGTGACATTCAATTTTCGTGATATAATGATGTGACTGATTTCAATACTAAAATGTACAACTGTCTATCGAATTGCGTTTTTTTATGACGAAAAATTTTCGCGCTCGCTTCGCTCGCGTTTTCAATAACTTTCTAAAATATGATAAATATGACATTCGGGTGGGGACTGCAACAGCGTTACTCTGTTGCAACGTTACTGCTGCGGCACTGTCAATTTTCGTGATAAAATGATGTGACTGATTTCCATACTAAAAGTAAAAATGTACAACTGTCTATCAAATTGCCATTGACAATTTTTTTATATGGAAAAATTGTCGCGCTCGCTTCGCTCGCGTTTTCTATAACTTTCTGAGATATGATAAAGGTGACATTCGGATGGCGACTGCAGCAGCATTAGGTACTCTATTGCAACGTTACTGCTGCCGCACTGACAATTTTCGTGATAAAATGATGTGACTGATTTCCATACTAAAAGTAAAAATGTACAACTGTCTATCGAATTGCGTTTTTTTATGTCGAAAAATTTTCGCGCTCGCTTCGCTCGCGTTTTCAATAACTTTCTAAAATATGATAAATATGACATTCGGGTGGGGACTGCAACAGCATTACTCTGTTGCAACGTTACTGCTGCAGCACTGTCAATTTTCGTGATAAAATGATGTGACTGATTTCCATACTAAAAGTTAAAATGTACAACTGTCTATCAAATTGCGTTTTTATATCGAAAAATTTTCGCGCTCGTTCCGCTCGCGTTTTCAATAACATTCTAGGATGTTTATGATAAAGGTGACATTTGGGTGGCGACTGCAGCAGCATTAGGTACTCTGTTGCAACGTTACTGCTGCGGCACTGTCAATTTTCGTGATAAAATGATGTGACTGATTTCCATACTAAAAGTAAAAATGTACAACTGTCTATCAAAATCCGTTTTTAATATCGAAAAATTGTCGCGTTTTCAGTTACTTTCTAACATATGGTAAAGGTGACATTCAATTGACAGTGATATAATGATGTGACTGATTTCCATCCTAAAAGTAAAAATGTACAACTGTCTATCGAATTGCGTTTTTTTATATCAAAAAATTGTCGCGATCAGTGATAAAATGATGTGAATGATTTCCATACTAAAAGTAAAAATGTACAACTGTCTATCAAATTGCGTTTTTATATCGAAAAATTTTCGCGCTCGCTTCGCTCGCGTTTTCAATATCATTCTACGATAATTATGATAAAGGTGACACTTGGGTGGCGACTGCAGCAGCATTAGGTACTCTGTTGCAACGTTACTGCTGCGGCACTGTCAATTTTCGTGATAAAATGAATAAAATGATGTAACTGATTTCCATTATCAGCTGAAATGCAGCAATGAACGTCACTCAATTTACCTACAAAAATCAATGTAATCTTGATGACCCTAGGCAGAGGGGGCACCATGGTCTAGAAATACTTGGGGCATCAAAATATCTTAATCCGGCACCTGGTTGTTTGCAGAGTCAAACGATTTGGGACTCGCATTTTATACGCATTACCATGCCTTCCTGAAAATAATCGAATCATTCGCGAAAGTTTCGCAACGCATTGAGGTTACAAGGGGCACGTGGTCTTCCTCAGGAGTCTGAAGAAGACCACGGTAAGTGGCGCTCTAGCCAGGCAGGCCGCTTCGCTTTCGCTCGCGCGAGTATACCTTACTGTATCGTCCGATATACACCTACTACTTCTTCTTTGCCTGGCCCTTTCCCATTTTATTTGGGGTCGGCCCTCCGTATCATGCGTCTCCAGGTAGCTCGGTCCTGGGTCGTCTGTTTGGTGACTTGGGCTTCTTTGAGGTTCTTATTTACTACGGACATCCATGTGATTCGGGGTCTTCCTCGTCCTCGGGGTTTAGTTTCGATATCTAGCACTTTTCTGGTCATGTGATCGGATGGTCGCCTCATAACGTGTCCGTACCACCTCAGACGGCTCTCCTGTAGTTTATCTGGGATAGGTCTCACTTTGAAGGTGCCTCTTATGTGTGTGTTTCTGACATGATCCAGCCTAGTTACACCACCTGCCCACCTAAGCATCTTCATCTCTGCGCAGTGTAATTGATTTTCGTGCTGCTTTTTGAGTGGCCAGCATTCGGCTCCGTATGTCATGGCCGGTCGGACGGCTGCTCTGTATACTCGTCCCTTTATGCGCACGGGCATTCGGTTGTCGCATAGCACGCCAGATAGTTCTCTCCATTTCAACCACCCGGTGTTGATGCGATGGGTGACATCAGTGTCTATTGACCCATCTTTGCTGATGACTGACCCTAGGTACTTGAAATGGTCCACTTCTTTTAGCTGGGTGTTCTGCAGACAGATGGTGTATTTGCTGTTGACGCCACTAAAGTTGCAATGCATATACTCGGTCTTCTCTCTGCTTATTCGCAGACCTGATGTTTCCAGAGCTTCCCTCCACTTTTCTAGAATCTGCTGTAAGTTGTTCACATCTTCACTGATGATGACGACGTCGTCCGCATATAGGATGTCCCATGGCGGCGCTCGTTGCAGATTTGAGGTGAGATGGTTCATTACAATATTAAATAGCAGCGGGCTGAGTGCGGAACCTTGGTGCACGCCAACCTTTACATCAAATTCATCGCTTGTTCCAGCCGGACTTCGCACTTTGGTTGATACTTGGTGGTACATATCTTTGACAATCATTATGTAATGCTCGGGGACACTCTGGGCCCTCAGAGCGTGCCAAATTAGTTCTCTCGGTACCCGGTCGAAAGCTTTTTCTAGGTCGATGAATATCATGTGCAAGTCTGTTTTGTTGTCTCTGTACTTTTCTATCAGTGTTCTGACCGAATGTATAGCATCGGTTGTGGATCTACCGGCGACGAATCCGCATTGGTTTTCAGTGACGCTAGTTATTTCAAGTAACCTTTTGTTGATGACTCTTTCCCAAATTTTGAAGGAATGTGAGATTAGCTTTATAGCTCTGTAGTTGCCGCAGAGTCTTATATCACCTTTATTTTTATAGAAAGGGATGAGAAAGCTCTTCCGCCATTCATCGGGTATCCCATCAGCCAGGAACTTGTTGAAAAGTTTCGTCAGGAACAGTACCCCGGTATCTCCTATTCGCTTCCAGAATTCAGCAGGGATATCGTCAGGGCCAGAGGCTTTGTTATTTGCCATTCGTTTGATTGCCAGAGTTATCTCTTCAGGCCTTATACATGGGATAGGGCCTTCTGTAGCAGGGATATCTAGTAGTGCCTCACTAGGGAATACCTCATTTAGCAGTTCTGTGTAGTATTCTTTCCAGCGGTTTCTGATGTCTTCGTTTGATGTTAGTAGCTTTCCTTGTTCATTTTTTATAAATTTGTTTGTGATAGTATCCCTACTACTTTGGTGTTTGCGTTTTGCCAACTTAAAGATTTCTTTATCGTTTGAGGCAGTTTCAAGTTTGGCATAGAAATCATCTCTGGCGGTTGCCTTGGCCTGTGCGACGGCTCGTTTTGCGATTTTCTTAGCAATTTTATAAGCCTGGTGGTCAACATGGTCTTTCGTCTGTTGCCAAAGTTTGAAGAGTGTTTTCTTAGTTTCCAATTTTTCTCTCACTTCTTCATTCCACCAGCTAGTATCCTTGTTATTATTGATGGCACTTTTAGATACTCCTAAATATTGTTGTGCTTTTTCATTGCAGTATAGTTGAAAATCTCTCCACATTGCATCGGCTGTCTCATCCTGCTGCTCCTGAAGGTGTTGTGCGATGTCTTCACATAGTCTGAGACCTTCCTCGCCCTCCAATTTATGCCACCGTGTTCTTATGATTTTCTCCTTCTTGACTTTGTATGTTTTTGGTATTTTGAACTCTGCCACTAGTATTCTATGCTGTGAGGTGAGAGGTTCCCCGGGTATGACTTTGCAGTCCTTGCATGTCTTTAGTTGTTTTCTATCAGTTAGAATGTAATCTATCTGAGTGCATGCCCCGCCGCTTTTATAGGTTACTAGATGTTCTGCAGGTTTTGTGAAGAAAGTATTAATAATTGCAAGATCGTGTGCCAGTGCCATTTGAAGGATGCTTTCTCCCTCCGGGTTGATTTTACCGTATCCGAAGTTGCCATGTATTCTCTGGTAAGTGGTAGTTTCCTCACCAACATGACCGTTCAAGTCGCCGCCGATGAACTTCGGCTCACAGTTTGGTATAGACTGCAGCAGATCACTAATTTCTTCCCAAAAAGATTCCTTTTCCGAACTTCGGGTTCCGGACTGGGGGGCGTATGCGCATATTATGTTCATGCACGGTTGATCGTCCAGGGCAAGCTTGATTGAGATTAATCTTTCGCTTACTCTGTTTACTTCAACTACGCGATCTTGAAAGTGTTTGTCTACTACAATGCCGACTCCATTCTGCGTCCTTGTTCCATGATAAATCAGCTTGTAGTTATACCCGATATTACGCGATTTGGACCCCTTCCACTTCGTCTCCTGGATGCAACAAATGTTGATGCGTCTTCGATGTAATACTTCGCTGAGTTCTGAGCTGCGTCCTGTCATCGAGCCCACGTTCCAGCTCGCTATGCGCATCGTGGGTGATATTCCGGGTGCTCTGATGACATTTGCGTCGCTTTGGGGGTACGCCCTAGCATTTGTTGCTTTTCCATCACTGTTATCGTCGCTTGAGGGGGACGCCCTAGCATTATTTGCCCTTTTCTTATCTGTACTTTTCATGATTTGGAGTTATGATGATTGGCTTTGTTTTTACGGCCGGTTGCCACCTGACGCCAAGGCTATCACCCGCTACGGAGTGTGAGCGCCGCCGTTGGCCCCGAAGGGTTCTTCCGCCGCCATCTCTTCTGTGAGCCCCAGCCCAGACTCATAGCACTGCCGCGACCTCTGCTCCGAAGATGTCGAAGAAGCCCGCAGCAGCGATATACACCTACTACTCTGTCGTTTAAATCTTTAGAGAATATAACCAACGGAGACGCCATGTCTATAATTTTCGGTACAAAATAGTGTGGCGTTTTTTGCGGGGGAGGGGCACATCAAATGTGTACCTACGTAATGTAAACATTATAGCCATGTCAGATAAACGTCGGTTGACCATTGACCGCCTATTTTCGACAGAGGGGAACGCCTGTTAATTACCACTCCGTTTGGTTATATTCTCTAAGTTTAAATCACGTGTAAAATTTGAATAAGGGCGAATAAAACTATTGATTTTGGAGTGTAGTTTTATTTAGTGGTACCTGATTGTAAAATATTTTATCTGGACTTCAGTCCTCTAGCATATCCATATGTCAACTTAGTTCCGCCTCCAGGGGAGAGGGAGAGAAATTAGGATTAGAAATTAGCCGCTTACTGACACAGACCAAATTACACGCGGGCGGAGCCGCGGGCACAGCTAGTTATACAATAAATGAGTTCTTTCCCAGTAGTATTGTGCTTATACTTCAATGGTAGGTAATACGCTATTTACACCAGTCAAATCTTACAAAAAAATCTCTTAAAAAAACAATGGGTGATGTAGTTCTGTATTTTTTGTATATTGTGTGGAGTCCTTGGAGGAATGTCAGACTATGTTTTGCAAGCAAAAAAAAAGTTGTGCTCTCTGCGTAATTTGCGAAAAACTGCTAAAATTTCGGACTTTTTTCAGATTTTACAGTTTCATTATAAAACTATGGGTTTTTGGTCAAAACTTGCTATGTAATGTTGAAAGTATATTAAATTTGGAACATTTTAAGTCTATAAACAGTGACGTATGTCAAATAGTTCTTGAGATATGGGGCTTTAAAAAAGGATATTTTTTTCCTTGGAATGAAATTTTTAGTTTTTCCTATTTTTTAAGACAAATATCGGCACAACCGCTCATGCTATGAGATATATTGCAAGGAATAAAGTTGTAGCAAATTTAATTACCTTTCATTTAAGTGCTAGTAAAAGTCAGTAAGTCTTACAGTTCTCTAGTTATCGTAAAAAAATTAAATTGCTATAATGGGGAAGGCAACTAATGTATTGTTTTATGCATTGTCAAAATCCCTTCAAAAGGCAGTACCATCGTCGAGAACGCAATCTACGATTATCTATTACCAGTTTTTCCCGATAGAAGCAGAGCAATGCCAGAGATCAACCATTTTTTAAATGCACTCACCTCTTAAGCACTTCATTCCTTCAGTAATGAAATCAAGATACAATCTGTAGTTTGGCTTGTTTCTCGGCCCCACTTTTGGTTGTAGCCATAGATTCCAAGATGCCGATTCTGATTTAACAATTTGTTATGGTTTTGAACTTGTTTTAATACGACCTTGACGATAGTTCACGGTAATTGGCGTGGTGTTGGTGAAACACCCTGAAATTACTGGAAGTCATGTCATTAGTATCTAGCTCGCGCTCGCTTATTGGTGCTCTTGAGTGTATGTACTCTGAGTCGTGGTAATACAAGATCACGATAAAATCCTAACCATAACAAATTGATACATCAGAATCATCTACTATTACCCACTCTAGGTATACGTTTGTGTTATAATCCACGGGTTTTAACTAGCAATATCCTATTAGTCTTTACTAGATAGGTGTATAAATAGACAAACCATATCATTAATAGAAAAAGAACTGAACGAAAGACGTAGGTAAGTATAGATAAGTGTGTGTTAACATGATCTGCCAAGCCGGGCGGATTGCATACATTTGTTTCATATCGGAAAGCTTACTTTATACCGGTTGCTTTAGCCCTTGACTCGCGTATAAGCGATATTATGAACTACAGCATCATGTTGAGTAACGCGTGAATTGCATTGGCGTGATTGGCGTTGGGCGAGCTTTTATAAGATAATTAAAGAGAATATTTATTAAGTTAAGATTAAAAACCCGTTCTTAACACCCTAAATCGGATAAATTTCCGAATATTTTCAGTTTAATGCCTATATCTGCAATCCGAAAAAAGTTTTACTTGTATCGTGGTTTCATAAAACCAAACAAATACTTTTTTTCTATTGACAAATTGACCCATTTACTTTCCAATTCTTTTTATTTTTTACTATTAATACATTTATACAGTAAATACTACTAGTGAAGGAAGTATTGCTAGTTACAATCCGTGGATTGACAACTCTCTGAGCAGTAGCTCCACATTCATTTAGCCTTAACAACCATTGGAAATGAATTTGTAATTTATTGTGTAAATACGGTAAACCATTGAAGAAGTTTTAATATACTGGTTACATGACAAGACTGAGTCACGTACATGCCCTATAACACAAACGTTTACCTAGAGTGGGTAATGGTAGCTGATTCTGATGAATCAATACAATATGTTATGGTTAGTATCTTAGGATATTATCGTGATCTTGTATTACCACGACTCAGAGTACACTCAAGAGCACCAATAAGCGAGCGCGAGCTAGATACTAATGACATGACTTCCACCAACACCACGCCAATTACCGTGAACGATTGTCAAGGTCGTATCAAAACAAGTTCAAAACCATAAATACAAATCCAAATCCAAAAACATGAATCAGAATCGGTATCGTGGGATCTATGGCTACAACCAAAAAGTGGGGCCGAGAAACAAGCCAAACTACAGATTGTATCTTGATTTAAGACCTTAAGAGGGGGGTGCATTTTAAAAATGGTTGATCTCCGACATCGCTCTGCTGCTATCGAGGAAAACCGGTAAAAGCTAATCGTAGATTGCGTTCTCGTCGATGGTACTGCCTTTTGTAGGGATTTTGACAATGCCTTAAACAATACATTAGGTGCCTTCCCCATTATAGCAATTTCATTTTTTTACGATAACTAGAGAACTGTATGACTTACTGACGCTTTTTTGCACTTAAATGAAAGGTAATTAAATTTGCTACAACTTTGTTTATTGCAATATACCTCATAGCATGAGCGTTTGTGCCGATATTTGTCTTAAAATATAGGAAAAACTAAAAATTTCATTCAAGGAAAAAAAATCCCTTTTTTTTAAAGCTCTATATCTCAAGAACTATTTGACATACAGCGCTGTTTATGGGCTTAAATTGTTCCAAATTTAATATACTTTCAACATTACACAGCAAATTTTGACCAAAAACCCATAGTTTTATAATGAAACCGTAAAATCTGAAAAAAGTCCGAAATTTTAGGAGTTTTTCGCAAATTACGCAGAGAGCACAGCTTTTTTTTGCTTGCAAAACACAGTCTCACATTCCTCCAAGGACTCCAAACAATGTAGAAAAAATACAGAACTACATCACGCGTTGTTTTTTTATTGTAAGATTTGACTGATGTAATTCCTCCGTCGAACTCCTTCGAGTCGGTCTCAAAGGCTGGATTTCCTGACGAAAGTTCTCCAACTTGACAAATAGCTCCAGAACTCGTCTCGATGAGATCGTCTATTGATCTTTGTAGATCTGATTTGAAAACCACGGTGCACAGAATAGGGGACCTGCAATTACGTACAGAATGAAACACTGTAAATATTATTATCTATTAAATTAAAAATTCAAAAATCCTCTTACGCTAAGTAATCTTACGATTTTAAACCATTTTATGCCAAAAATAATAAATAAATAAATGAATATTATAGGACATTCTTACATAGATTGACTAAGTCCCACAGTAAGCTAAACAAGGCTTGTGGGTACTCAGACAACGATATATATTATAAATACCTAAATACTTAAATACAAAGAAAACAACCATGATTTAAAAATGTCAAAACACTAATTTTAAGTAAAACCAAAATATTACTTTGCTAATCCGCGAAAAGATAACGTGCTAGTCAATCAGTGCTAACTCGTTAATACTGACTTGCGTATTTTTACACCCAATTAATGTTTCCACCCTCCCACCGCAAAAATAAATCTCTCTACTCTACATTCCGTATATGACCCATTTCATAATTTTCTTATGAACTCTCTGGGTAATACATACGTTTTCGTAATAGTTGTGAACTAGTGTGAAGTTTCACTTAATTTAACTCAGGAAAGTTAAGAACCGACGCTCAGTATTCATTTTGTTGAAGTTTCTTGAGGTCGACTATGAATATTCTTAGGCCAGCCTTAATAATATTTTGCGACAAGATGCGTAAAATGTATGACGCGATATGTATATATGATATATATGCTATGTGGAAGGTATATTTTATTTACTATTTAAAGTTATACGTATGTATGGTTACAATATTTCTTTTCTCATGGGAGCCTGGGGCCCACTTGGCAACTAATGCCAGGAACTGACGTAGGCTTTTATGAAAGCGACTGCCATCTGATCTTCCAACCCAGAGGATAAACTAGGCCTTATTGGGATTAGTCCGGTTTCCTCACGTTTTCCCTCACCGAATTATCTTGGGTTACTTTATCTAGTCAAATAGGGCCGCTGAACGAACGAATACAAAAGTGAGTAAGCAACATCGACCTAATCTCCTTAAAAAATGCACAAGGGAGTCCCTGATTAAAGCTACGCAGCATCTCTGCTAGAGTCATTCATTCATTCAGCTCACGCTAAAAGAAAAAGGTGCTAAATGCGCTAGATTTTCATACAAAGATGTACCTTTTCGTAAATGATGTGAATCTTCCAGCCATGTGCTTTGCTATATTGTATTCCCTAGTGCAGTAGCGCGCTCGCCTCGGGAAGTTTAACAAGAAAATACCTACTAGTATTTAATCCGAGCGAAAATGAGTGTTGCAAAATCTGCAGCATCAGACTTATTACAAGCTTTTATTTAGTTTCACCTGACCGTTGTCTGTCTGTCTGTCGGTCTGTAATCAAATCTCGCAAGCTAAATTTGATCCACTTCCCGGTTTCAGATTGAGCTGAAATTTTGCATGCATGTATAAATCGGATGACAATTCAATATTAAGGTACTATCGAGCTGATCTGATGATGGAGACAGGAGGTGGCCATAGGAACTCTGTGATGAAACAACGCAACCTAATTGTGTTAGGGGTTTTTAGAATTGTATCGATGAGTATTAGTTGTCCGTCGTAAGAAAAGTACAGTCAGCGATAAAAGCTTGTACCAAAAATAAAATTTTTGCCAGAAACTAATTTTTCTTATTTGTCTATTACAAATTTCGAATTCAAAGTTGTTTTAGAAAAGAAATTGTCATTCCATTGCTTCAGATTTATATTGACTGGTTGTGTCATTGATGTGATTTTCTGATTTATTCTGTTTTTTAATCATCAGAATATGAAAATCGATCCATCAACTTCCTCTAGTCTTTACACCCTGGCGGCCTGGCAGGTGCTGCCTCTGCTGGCTTGAAGATGCAGATTTATGGAAGCACAAGAATTTGGTCTTATCTTATCTTATCTGGATTCAGAGTCAAAATATTTTGTTCCAGCCACTGGGACAGCTTTTGGAGACCTAGCATTGATACACATACGTCTTTGACCGGGTCCCAAGAGTGATCGTGAAAAATTATGGCGATGTCATCTGCGTAACAAAAGACTTCACCATTTGAAAGATCGTGAGACAAAACATCATGATATGCGATGAACAGCGTTGGGCCCAAGATGCTGCCCTGAGGAACCCCAAATGAGACAGGCATTGGCGCATAAACGTTTGAAATCAGAATACCGTTCCTTGAATAGTTTCAGGTGGATAGTGCATAATATTATTGAAAATGATGGGACTGGTGGACTGTATGATTGATGAATAAAAGTGAGATTTTACCTTGAAATTTTGTATTTATTTATGTTGTATGTTAGAATTTACAATGGATGAGAAAACACATTTTGACATGACTACCAAATCAAAACCAACCATCTATGTGACAATTTCCTTTTTCTTAATAATTTCGAATTCGGATAACTTAAAATAAGAATGATAATAGATTTAGTATTATTTATTTCATAACATGAAATTACAATATAAATTATTTTACACTAATCTATACACTAATCTATATTTATATTATGATCGTCGAGTAGGAAAATAACAATTGATTATAATTCTACAAATGTCAAGCAATACACAATTTAAAAACCAGCAATCAATCAATTCAATCAATACTCCAAAGAGTATGCAACAATTATACTGGTTAGCTTGATGCGCTTCGTATGCTCGCTAAGCGTTCGGAATTATCCCCGAATTGTATTAAGGATTCTAGCGGAGTCGGGCGCAGTTTATTCTCCTCTCACTGCAAATGGCCGACCGAGGAGTCTTAATTAAACTCAACTAAATAACGTGTGAAAACAGAACTCTTATTTTCTTGGAAGGGCGAAAATTCTAAACATTTTTGGCCACACATTCTCACTAGAGTTCAGTCATAAATGTCATAATCTGGTAGAAGTTTGACGATTAAAATAACACTTTTACTGTGTGTGCTATTAAAATCGTTGCAAACTTTTCTTGGTCTAACTGTAATGGTGTTATTCCATCATGCAAGTTACATTTGGAACGTTCTAATAGCGGTTGTTGCAATTTCCTGGATGCCGCCAAGTCCCGAGAGAATTAGTAGTAGTAGTAGTAGTAGAGCCATTTATTCCAATAAATATTACATTTAGTTTACATAATATACAATTATTATTATTATTTTATATAGATAGATTTAGTATTAATAATATTTTCGATTTAGATTATTGTTCCATGCATTAATATAATAGTTTAATTTTATAAGTAATTTAATTATTCTATTCTATTCTATTTCTTAATTATTTATTGAGATGTCCATTTGTGGACATAGGCCTCCTCCATCGTGTGCCATGTATTTCTGTCCGTGGCAATTCTCGTCCAGGCTACGCCAGCCACGGCCTCGATGTCGTCCCGCCAGCGGCGCCGCGGGCGACCCCGTGATCTCTTGCCGTCGCGCGGGTACCAATGTAGCATTTTTTCGCTCCAGCGACCGTCTTTTGTTCGTGCTGTGTGCCCGGCCCATTTCCATTTCAGTCGGCAAATTAGTTCGGCGGCATCAGTAATTTTGGTCTTTTTACGGATGTCGACGCTCTTTATTTTATCTAATAATTTGATGCCAAGCATGCTGCGTTCTGCTGTTCTTTGAAATACCCGTACTTTCTTAATTAGTTCATTAGTTATGGCCCAGGTCTGACATCCGTAAATAAGAGTTGGAGTGACGACTGAATCCATCGCTTTCTTTTTTAATTTGATATCCAAATTTGACTTGAATATGTGTTTTAATGACCAGTAAGCGCTCCATGCTTTCTTTATGCGATTCTCAATTTCGTCTAGTTTATTTCACAATTCATAATTCCCGCGGGAACAATTATAGGCCTTTGTCCTTCAGTAAACCTGCATGAAATAAGATATTTTTCGAGCAAGTCGGATGAAATTGTGAAATCGATTCCAATTTAGTCGACTCTCGTATTTACAATCTTGGGCATATTTTCCTTATAGCACAATGTAGGTTATTTCTTAGTACATCATGTTACAGGTTTATCTAATATTAGGTCATTACCTATGAAATTGGCGTTTTGTTCGGAGAATTTCAACGAAACACGAATTTCCATACAATTAATTTTGCGGATATTTTTTTGATGGCTAATTCAAACCAAACAAAATTTTTCCAGTAATTTTTGACACCTTTAAGGTATGTTTTCAATATCTCCATTTCTTGAAAATTGGTACCATTAGAAAAATATAAGTAATTTTAATACTCGAACCGACAGCACATGAAAAGACCTATTTTCAAGGCTTAATTCTGAACACTTAACAATAAAAAATAACAATTAATTGCTGTCAAGCAGTTTGGCGAAATCATATTGTAGTTTTATTGAAATTGTGTATGTACTTTTGTAAAAAAAAAAAAACTAGGATCAGACTTATATCTATGAACAAAAACGCCAATTTCATAGGTAAGGACCTAATATACCAACGTTACTTGATATAGGCTACATGCAATGGTTATTAGCAGCAGTATCAATACTATTACAGTGTGACTTCAAATTGGTAATACAAAATCAATTCTTACATCTTCCCTAAACTAAGCCCCTCAATAATGTATAATTTATCCCATTTTTAACCGACTTCCAAATCTCAAAAGGAGGAGGTTATCAATTTGGTAGTATGTTTTTTTATGTTTGTTACTCCATATCTCCGTCATTATTGGACCGATTTTGAATTTTTATTTTAGGCTTCACATGGTAATCCTAACATAATGATTAGAAAAGAAGTTTAAAGAATTTAAAATGAACACTTTCTTCGTTGGTTATCAATCCCCTGCCACAGTATTTATGAAGTAAACGTGTTTTGATTAGTAACTGTCACTTGTCAAAGAAAATGAAAGTGACAGGTATGATAGTTTGGTATTGAATGTGGGGTAGCCACACTTCGGGACTTGAATTAGTTTAATTAGTGATCATTAAATACAGCTAATTCAACGGGGTTAAAGTAGTATATGCTATTTGGTATTTTCTGAGCCGCAATCAAGTGTTTTGTCATCCTGTATTCATTAAAGTCGGCTTTCACTTTACTAAATAGCATAACTAGCCTAACCTAACTGATGTTATTAGATATTCGACTTGCTCCATTAACTCCGCTTTCAACGTTATTAAAGCTGCAACTGCAGCTTCCAACGCTGCACTATTTCTTAAATAGTGCAATTTCGGAACAAAAGGCAGCATTTGTTGGGGTAAAATAGTGCACTTTTGGGACAGCTTACATAGACCGTTTCAACAGATGATTCAATTATGATTATGAATAAGCAAAAAAAATCGTAACAACGGTAAATTGGAAACAGATGGGCCTTTTTATTGATCAATAGTTATTTATTGAACACTATAGGTACTTTTTTTTCAAAGGGAATTTTTATGGCCATCTCGCTCACAAGGAAACATACCTATATATACCCAACAGTCCGGCTCCGATTTGATTTATTTTTATATCTGTCATAGAATAGTCTAAAATAACAGACACATTTTTTAGGGTTCCGTACCCAAAGGGTAAAAACGGGACCCTATTACTAAGACTCCGCTGTCCGTCCGTCCGTCCTTCCGTCCGTCCGTCTGTCACCACTGTCACGTCACCAGGCTGTATCTCATGAACCGTGATAGCTAGGCAGTTGAAATTTTCACAGATGATGTATTTCTGTTGCCGCTATAACAACAAATACTAAAAAGTACGGAACCCTCGGTGGGCGAGTCTGACTCGCACTTGTCCGGTTTTTTTATTAGCTGCCTAAACTCAACCTATTGGGAAAAATTGTCCTCCAAAGTACTAAAAAGTGTTGAAACTCTATAACTTCTGTAGAGAGTTTTGTTCAAGCAAATTGTTTGTTAATTACTGGTTTGATTATTTATGTTAAATACCATGAAAAAATAATAGACATGCTTTTTTTTATTTCGGCTCAAACTAATATTTTACAAAAAAAAAATCTTCAAAATTTCATACTTCCTACCTTCTGGGGTTTGGTCACAAACTTTTATTCATTCACAGTTTCTTGTAAAGCTATGACTATGATATAGCTGCGTTTCGCGCACTATGATCCCACGCCGGTAGCAACCCACGAAAATTAGCCACGCACTGATAACCCCTTTCTGCACTCTTTAAGACCATTTCCCGCAAATTTTCATACTATTTTCCGTTTTCAGACATTGTGGTATTGTACATAGGACGCATAATTTTACAACGAGGTCTTGTATGAGTACACTGTACTGTCGCCATCAGATATATCAAAGCGGCCATGGTGTTCACAATATCTGAACTGAAACTCTAACTCTATCTCCTTGGCAATAGAGGCGTGTTCAGATATTTGTGAGCGCCTTAGCCGCTCCGATATATCTGATGGCGTCGGTACGTATTGCTTTGGTTGGTCCAAGAGAGTAGGTTCGCCTTCGCTCGAAAAGATAGCACCATACCTTTCTTAAGGGGCCCACTGATTAACAGTCCACCGGACGGTATCGGCCTGTCAGTTAGAACAAAATTTTGACAGTTCCAAACAACTGACAGGCCGATACCGTCCGGCGGACTGTTAATCAATGGGCCCCTTTAGTCTCGAGTATATGGCGACACTTTTTAATATTTAACTAATTTAACACATATCAGTGAAAGAATAACCTAGATAACCTAGAAAAGATAGCACCATACCTTTCTTAAGGGGTTCACTGATTGACAGTCCACCGGACGGTATCGGCCTGTCAGTTAGAACAAAATTTTGACAGTTCCAAACAACTGACAAGCCGATACCGTCTGGCGGAATCAGTGGGCCCCTTTAGTCTCGAGTATATGGCGACACTATTTAATATTTAACTAATTTAACACATATCAGTGAAAGAATAACCTAGGATCAAAGTCAAATGGCGTTCTAAAAATTTTAATTATTTGTGTCGAAAGATGGCAGTTAATGTACTGACTACATAATTTACTTTGACAATAAAATTGAAGAACATATTTATTAACAAAAAACAAAAGTATTAACAAAATAATTAAACTAAACATTAAAACTAAAACTAAACTCTAACAACTATATACACATATTTACAAATAAAAAATGGGAGCTAGCTCCGCGCCGGATGGTAGAGTGCCCAGAAGGCTATGGTGGCATTGCCACGCTGAATGGCAATGCCAATTCGCTGGGCAAGGAAGTACCCAGCCCTCTGGTCACCGGTAGCATCATTGAGACTCTTCGCTAGCTCCCTAAATATGGAATGTGCTCCGGGTCCCCAAGGCCCGAGGGTCTCCACCCCAAACGGCTCAAACTTTGATAATCCGCCTCTATTTCAAATTCTCTTTGTTTCGGAGGTAGGATTTTTTATTATAAGAGTTAGGATCATTAAAAAATGTATGAAAATTGTTTTTCACTCCTAATTCTTATAATAATCAATAAATCTAAAAAAATCAATCGAAGGCGCATAGATTATGGTAATTAAGTACATACATCAAATTATGTGAAAATATATTCCATAATGTCAATATCCAGAGAGAAAAATGGGGAATACATTTGTATAGACTAAAGTAACCGTCCCCATTCCTCTTAAATGCAACACAAAATGTAATCCACCAAATGAATACCATTTCCAAAACCGCACTAACCTCCAGTTTGAAGCACTCCTGTTTAATCCATGAAAGCACCTTTTCAAAGGAACAGTCAATTCCATAAATGAGTATACATATTTAACCTTATTCCAATGGGTTTGGGTTGAAGTTAGTATACACATTATCTTGAATGTAAAACATAAATCCGCGGCCTCGGAAAGGCAGGCTATTTTTTCAGCGATCCTACATTGATGTATTGGAGACAATACTACAGTGGCTTTGTAATGTGAGTAGGGTTTGCACGACGGATCCGAAATGTATGGGAATATCCGCGGATCCGGATCCGGATCCGGATAATTTCATACATTATTATATTAGGATTGTAAACCCTAAATTTGAGCTATTTCCTCCAGTTACTTTTAAGGTTTTACGAGGCAGGGTTTTCATTTAGTTTTGACATTGGAAATGTCTTTTCGTTCGCTCCAGTATACGGTCCGATTTCACGAAAAAGTGCGATCCCCTTATATCTCGGAAAGTTGTGAAGATATGATATTAAAAAATAGGCGCAAAAGACGCATAATCACGAGAGCTGTAAGGTGCAAAAATAATTATTCGAGAAAGTCAAAAACAAAAAAAGTTATGGTCGCAATAGTGAAAATAAAATTCAATTTTTTCCGAATTTTTGATTTTGGTGCTCGATAATTTGGAAACGAAGAATGATATCAAAAATTTGAGAAAAACGGCTCTGGACAATTTAGTCAGCTACAATTTGAGCCTAAAACAAAGACGATCGGGTTAAGGGTTTGCCCTGTAGCCTAACCTTAAAATAGTCAAAAAGTTAGAACGACATTTTTCACAGGACATTTATGACTTCATGTTTCGCAGAGTTCGGAGAGGGAGAGGGAGAGGGAGAGGGAGAGGGAGAGGGAGAGGGAGAGGGAGAGGGAGAGGGAGAGGGAGAGGGAGAGGGAGAGGGAGAGGGAGAGGGAGAGGGAGAGGGAGAGGGAGAGGGAGAGGGAGAGGGAGAGGGAGAGTGAAAATA